>NW_027065974.1:0-20101 GCF_032884065.1 Artemia franciscana
ACGTCATTTTAGAAAAGACTTTATTCAATAAATAGATTCAAATCTATTTGAATCTAGAATCAAACTTTCCGTTTGATTCTAATAGAATCAATAGAATAGCACTAGTTCGTATGTGACGTCTTGCATATGGTTCTAGAATTCTAATCTATTGATTCTAGACCAGCTAGAATCAATAGTAGATAGAACAGTGAAAGTTTGATTCTAGCTAGTCTATCTACTATTTCTATGAGTCATATGCAAGACGTCATTTTAGAAAAGACTTTTTCACTATTCAATAAATAGATTCAAATCTATTTGAATCTAGAATCAAACTTTCTGTTTGATTCTAATAGAATCAATAGAATAGCACTAGTTCGTATGTGACGTCTTGCATATGGTTCTAGAATTCTAATCTATTGATTCTAGACCAGCTAGAATCAATAGTAGATAGAACAGTGAAAGTTTGATTCTAGCTAGTCTATCTACTATTTCTATGAGTCATATGCAAGACGTCATTTTAGAAAAGACTTTTTCACTATTCAATAAATAGATTCAAATCTATTTGAATCTAGAATCAAACTTTCTGTTTGATTCTAATAGAATCAATAGAATAGCACTAGTTCGTATGTGACGTCTTGCATATGGTTCTAGAATTCTAATCTATTGATTCTAGACCAGCTAGAATCAATAGTAGATAGAACAGTGAAAGTTTGATTCTAGCTAGTCTATCTACTATTTCTATGAGTCATATGCAAGACGTCATTTTAGAAAAGACTTTTTCACTATTCAATAAATAGATTCAAATCTATTTGAATCTAGAATCAAACTTTCTGTTTGATTCTAATAGAATCAATAGAATAGCACTAGGTCGTATGTGACGTCTTGCATATGGTTCTAGAATTCTAATCTATTGATTCTAGCTAGTCTATCTACTATTTCTATGAGTCATATGCAAGACGTCATTTTAGAAAAGACTTTTTCACTATTCAATAAATAGATTCAAATCTATTTGAATCTAGAATCAAACTTTCTGTTTGATTCTAATAGAATCAATAGAATAGCACTAGTTCGTATGTGACGTCTTGCATATGGTTCTAGAATTCTAATCTATTGATTCTAGACCAGCTAGAATCAATAGTAGATAGAACAGTGAAAGTTTGATTCTAGCTAGTCTATCTACTATTTCTATGAGTCATATGCAAGACGTCATTTTAGAAAAGACTTTTTCACTATTCAATAAATAGATTCAAATCTATTTGAATCTAGAATCAAACTTTCTGTTTGATTCTAATAGAATCAATAGAATAGCACTAGTTCGTATGTGACGTCTTGCATATGGTTCTAGAATTCTAATCTATTTATTCTAGACCAGCTAGAATCAATAGTAGATAGAACAGTGAAAGTTTGATTCTAGCTAGTCTATCTACTATTTCTATGAGACATATGCAAGACGTCATTTTAGAAAAGACTTTTTCACTATTCAATAAATAGATTCAAATCTATTTGAATCTAGAATCAAACTTTCTGTTTGATTCTAATAGAATCAATAGAATAGCACTAGTTCGTATGTGACGTCTTGCATATGGTTCTAGAATTCTAATCTATTGATTCTAGCTAGTCTATCTACTATTTCTATGAGTCATATGCAAGACGTCATTTTAGAAAAGACTTATTCACTATTCAATAAATAGATTCAAATCTATTTGAATCTAGAATCAAACTTTCTGTTTGATTCTAATAGAATCAATAGAATAGCACTAGTTCGTATGTGACGTCTTGCATATGGTTCTAGAATTCTAATCTATTGATTCTAGACCAGCTAGAATCAATAGTAGATAGAACAGTGAAAGTTTGATTCTAGCTAGTCTATCTACTATTTCTATGAGTCATATGCAAGACGTCATTTTAGAAAAGACTTTTTCACTATTCAATAAATAGATTCAAATCTATTTGAATCTAGAATCAAACTTTCTGTTTGATTCTAATAGAATCAATAGAATAGCACTAGTTCGTATGTGACGTCTTGCATATGGTTCTAGAATTCTAATCTATTGATTCTAGCTAGTCTATCTACTATTTCTATGAGTCATATGCAAGACGTCATTTTAGAAAAGACTTTTTCACTATTCAATAAATAGATTCAAATCTATTTGAATCTAGAATCAAACTTTCAGTTTGATTCTAATAGAATCAATAGAATAGCACTAGTTCGTATGTGACGTCTTGCATATGGTTCTAGAATTCTAATCTATTGATTCTAGCTAGTCTATCTACTATTTCTATGAGTCATATGCAAGACGTCATTTTAGAAAAGACTTTTTCACTATTCAATAAATAGATTCAAATCTATTTGAATCTAGAATCAAACTTTCTGTTTGATTCTAATAGAATCAATAGAATAGCACTAGTTCGTATGTGACGTCTTGCATATGATTCTAGAATTCTAATCTATTGATTCTAGACCAGCTAGAATCAATAGTAGATAGCACTAGTTCATATGTGACGTCTTGCATATGGTTCTAGAATTCTAATCTATTGATTCTAGACCAGCTAGAATCAATAGTAGATAGAACAGTGAAAGTTTGATTCTAGCTAGTCTATCTACTATTTCTATGATTCATATGCAAGACGTCATTTTAGAAAAGACTTTTCACTATTCAATAAATAGATTCAAATCTTTTTGAATCTAGAAACAAACTTTCTGTTTGATTCTAATAGAATCAATAGAATAGCACTAGTTCGTATGTGACGTCTTGCATATGGTTCTAGAATTCTAATCTATTGATTCTAGCTAGTCTATCTACTATTTCTATGAGTCATATGCAAGACGTCATTTTAGAAAAGACTTTTTCACTATTCAATAAATAGATTCAAATCTATTTGAATCTAGAATCAAACTGTCTGTTTGATTCTAATAGAATCAATAGAATAGCACTAGTTCGTATGTGACGTCTTGCATATGGTTCTAGAATTCTAATCTATTGATTCTAGCTAGTCTATCTACTATTTCTATGAGTCATATGCAAGACGTCATTTTAGAAAAGACTTTTTCACTATTCAATAAATAGATTCAAATCTATTTGAATCTAGAATCAAACTTTCTGTTTGATTCTAATAGAATCAATAGAATAGCACTAGTTCGTATGTGACGTCTTGCATATGGTTCTAGAATTCTAATCTATTGATTCTAGACCAGCTAGAATCAATAGTAGATAGAACAGTGAAAGTTTGATTCTAGCTAGTCTATCTACTATTTCTATGAGTCATATGCAAGACGTCATTTTAGAAAAGACTTTTTCACTATTCAATAAATAGATTCAAATCTATTTGAATCTAGAATCAAACTTTCTGTTTGATTCTAATAGAATCAATAGAATAGCACTAGTTCGTATGTGACGTCTTGCATATGGTTCTAGAATTCTAATCTTTTGATTCTAGCTTGTCTATCTACTATTTCTATGAGTCATATGCAAGACGTCATTTTAGAAAAGACTTTTTCACTATTCAATAAATAGATTCAAATCTATTTGAATCTAGAATCAAACTTTCTGTTTGATTCTAATAGAATCAATAGAATAGCACTAGTTCATATGTGACGTCTTGCATATGGTTCTAGAATTCTAATCTATTGATTCTAGACCAGCTAGAATCAATAGTAGATAGAACAGTGAAAGTTTGATTCTAGCTAGTCTATCTACTATTTCTATGAGTCATATGCAAGACGTCATTTTAGAAAAGACTTTTCACTATTCAATAAATAGATTCAAATCTATTTGAATCTAGAATCAAACTTTCTGTTTGATTCTAATAGAATCAATAGAATAGCACTAGTTCGTATGTGACGTCTTGCATATGGTTCTAGAATTCTAATCTATTGATTCTAGCTAGTGTATCTACTATTTCTATGAGTCATATGCAAGACGTTATTTTAGAAAAGACTTTTTCACTATTCAATAAATAGATTCAAATCTATTTGAATCTAGAATCAAACTCTCTGTTTGATTCTAATAGAATCAATAGAATAGCACTAGTTCATATGTGACGTCTTGCATATGGTTCTAGAATTCTAATCTATTGATTCTAGACCAGCTAGAATCAATAGTAGATAGAACAGTGAAAGTTTGATTCTAGCTAGTCTATCTACTATTTCTATGATTCATATGCAAGACGTCATTTTAGAAAAGACTTTTCACTATTCAATAAATAGATTCAAATCTATTTGAATCTAGAATCAAACTTTCTGTTTGATTCTAATAGAATCAATAGAATAGCACTAGTTCGTATGTGACGTCTTGCATATGGTTCTAGAATTCTAATCTATTGATTCTAGCTAGTCTATCTACTATTTCTATGAGTCATATGCAAGACGTCATTTTAGAAAAGACTTTTTCACTATTCAATAAATAGATTCAAATCTATTTGAATCTAGAATCAAACTTTCTGTTTGATTCTAATAGAATCAATAGAATAGCACTAGTTCATATGTGACGTCTTGCATATGGTTCTAGAATTCTAATCTATTGATTCTAGACCAGCTAGAATCAATAGTAGATAGAACAGTGAAAGTTTGATTCTAGCTAGTCTATCTACTATTTCTATGAGTCATATGCAAGACGTCATTTTAGAAAAGACTTTTCACTATTCAATAAATAGATTCAAATCTATTTGAATCTAGAATCAAACTTTCTGTTTGATTCTAATAGAATCAATAGAATAGCACTAGTTCGTATGTGACGTCTTGCATATGGTTCTAGAATTCTAATCTATTGATTCTAGCTAGTCTATCTACTATTTCTATGAGTCATATGCAAGACGTCATTTTAGAAAAGACTTTTTCACTATTCAATAAATAGATTCAAATCTATTTGAATCTAGAATCTAACTTTCTGTTTGATTCTAATAGAATCAATAGAATAGCACTAGTTCGTATGTGACGTCTTGCATATGGTTCTAGAATTCTAATCTATTGATTCTAGACCAGCTAGAATCAATAGTAGATAGAACAGTGAAAGTTTGATTCTAGCTAGTCTATCTACTATTTCTATGAGTCATATGCAAGACGTCATTTTAGAAAAGACTTTTTCACTATTCAATAAATAGATTCAAATCTATTTGAATCTAGAATCAAATTTCTGTGTTGATTCTAATAGAATCAATAGAATAGCACTAGTTCGTATGTGACGTCTTGCATATGGTTCTAGAATTCTAATCTATTGATTCTAGCTAGTCTATCTACTATTTCTATGAGTCATATGCAAGACGTCATTTTAGAAAAGACTTTTTCACTATTCAATAAATAGATTCAAATCTATTTGAATCTAGAATCAAACTTTCTGTTTGATTCTAATAGAATCAATAGAATAGCACTAGTTCGTATGTGACGTCTTGCATATGGTTCTAGAATTCTAATCTATTGATTCTAGCTAGTCTATCTACTATTTCTATGAGTCATATGCAAGACGTCATTTTAGAAAAGACTTTTTCACTATTCAATAAATAGATTCAAATCTATTTGAATCTAGAATCAAACTTTCTGTTTGATTCTAATAGAATCAATAGAATAGCACTAGTTCGTATGTGACGTCTTGCATATGGTTCTAGAATTCTAATCTATTGATTCTAGACCAGCTAGAATCAATAGTAGATAAAACAGTGAAAGTTTGATTCTAGCTAGTCTATCTACTATTTCTATGAGTCATATGCAAGACGTCATTTTAGAAAAGACTTTTTCACTATTCAATAAATAGATTCAAATCTATTTGAATCTAGAATCAAACTTTCTGTTTGATTCTAATAGAATCAATAGAATAGCACTAGTTCGTATGTGACGTCTTGCATATGGTTCTAGAATTCTAATCTATTGATTCTAGATTCTAGCTTGTCTATCTACTATTTCTATGAGTCATATGCAAGACGTCATTTTAGAAAAGACTTTTTCACTATTCAATAAATAGATTCAAATCTATTTGAATCTAGAATCAAACTTTCTGTTTGATTCTAATAGAATCAATAGAATAGCACTAGTTCGTATGTGACGTCTTGCATATGGTTCTAGAATTCTAATCTATTGATTCTAGACCAGCTAGAATCAATAGTAGATAGAACAGTGAAAGTTTGATTCTAGCTAGTCTATCTACTATTTCTATGAGTCATATGCAAGACGTCATTTTAGAAAAGACTTTTCACTATTCAATAAATAGATTCAAATCTATTTGAATCTAGAATCAAACTTTCTGTTTGATTCTAATAGAATCAATAGAATAGCACTAGTTCGTATGTGACGTCTTGCATATGGTTCTAGAATTCTAATCTATTGATTCTAGCTAGTCTATCTACTATTTCTATGAGTCATATGCAAGACGTCATTTTAGAAAAGACTTTTTCACTATTCAATAAATAGATTCAAATCTATTTTAATCTAGAATCTAACTTTCTGTTTGATTCTAATAGAATCAATAGAATAGCACTAGTTCGTATGTGACGTCTTGCATATGGTTCTAGAATTCTAATCTATTGATTCTAGACCAGCTAGAATCAATAGTAGATAGAACAGTGAAAGTTTGATTCTAGCTAGTCTATCTACTATTTCTATGAGTCATATGCAAGACGTCATTTTAGAAAAGACTTTTTCACTATTCAATAAATAGATTCAAATCTATTTGAATCTAGAATCAAACTTTCTGTGTTGATTCTAATAGAATCAATAGAATAGCACTAGTTCGTATGTGACGTCTTGCATATGGTTCTAGAATTCTAATCTATTGATTCTAGCTAGTCTATCTACTATATCTATGAGTCATATGCAAGACGTCATTTTAGAAAAGACTTTTTCACTATTCAATAAATAGATTCAAATCTATTTGAATCTAGAATCAAACTTTCTGTTTGATTCTAATAGAATCAATAGAATAGCACTAGTTCGTATGTGACGTCTTGCATATGGTTCTAGAATTCTAATCTATTGATTCTAGCTAGTCTATCTACTATTTCTATGAGTCATATGCAAGACGTCATTTTAGAAAAGACTTTTTCACTATTCAATAAATAGATTCAAATCTATTTGAATCTAGAATCAAACTTTCTGTTTGATTCTAATAGAATCAATAGAATAGCACTAGTTCATATGTGACGTCTTGCATATGGTTCTAGAATTCTAATCTATTGATTCTAGACCAGCTAGAATCAATAGTAGATAGAACAGTGAAAGTTTGATTCTAGCTAGTCTATCTACTATTTCTATGAGTCATATGCAAGACGTCATTTTAGAAAAGACTTTTCACTATTCAATAAATAGATTCAAATCTATTTGAATCTAGAATCAAACTTTCTGTTTGATTCTAATAGAATCAATAGAATAGCACTAGTTCGTATGTGACGTCTTGCATATGGTTCTAGAATTCTAATCTATTGATTCTAGCTAGTCTATCTACTATTTCTATGAGTCATATGCAAGACGTCATTTTAGAAAAGACTTTTTCACTATTCAATAAATAGATTCAAATCTATTTGAATCTAGAATCAAACTTTCTGTTTGATTCTAATAGAATCAATAGAATAGCACTAGTTCGTATGTGACGTCTTGCATATGGTTCTAGAATTCTAATCTATTGATTCTAGACCAGCTAGAATCAATAGTAGATCTGAAAGTTTGATTCTAGCTAGTCTATCTACTATTTCTATGAGTCATATGCAAGACGTCATTTTAGAAAAGACTTTTTCACTATTCAATAAATAGATTCAAATCTATTTGAATCTAGAATCCAACTTTCTGTTTGATTCTAATAGAATCAATAGAATAGCACTAGTTCGTATGTGACGTCTTGCATATGGTTCTAGAATTCTAATCTATTGATTCTAGACCGGCTAGAATCAATAGTAGATAGAACAATGAAAGTTTTATTCTAGCTAGTCTATCTACTATTTCTATGAGTCATATGCAAGACGTCATTTTAGAAAAGACTTTTTCACTATTCAATAAATAGATTCAAATCTATTTGAATCTAGAATCAAACTTTCTGTTTGATTCTAATAGAATCAATAGAATAGCACTAGTTCGTATGTGACGTCTTGCATATGGTTCTAGAATTCTAATCTATTGATTCTAGCTAGTCTATCTACTATTTCTATGAGTCATATGCAAGACGTCATTTTAGAAAAGACTTTTTCACTATTCAATAAATAGATTCAAATCTATTTGAATCTAGAATCAAACTTTCTGTTTGATTCTAATAGAATCAATAGAATAGCACTAGTTCGTATGTGACGTCTTGCATATGGTTCTAGAATTCTAATCTATTGATTCTAGCTAGTCTATCTACTATTTCTATGAGTCATATGCAAGACGTCATTTTAGAAAAGACTTTTTCACTATTCAATAAATAGATTCAAATCTATTTGAATCTAGAATCAAACTTTCTGTTTGATTCTAATAGAATCAATAGAATAGCACTAGTTCGTATGTGACGTCTTGCATATGGTTCTAGAATTCTAATCTATTGATTCTAGACCAGCTAGAATCAATAGTAGATAGAACAGTGAAAGTTTGATTCTAGCTAGTCTATCTACTATTTCTATGAGTCATATGCAAGACGTCATTTTAGAAAAGACTTTTTCACTATTCAATAAATAGATTCAAATCTATTTGAATCTAGAATCAAACTTTCTGTTTGATTCTAATAGAATCAATAGAATAGCACTAGTTCGTATGTGACGTCTTGCATATGGTTCTAGAATTCTAATCTTTTGATTCTAGCTAGTCTATCTACTATTTCTATGAGTCATATGCAAGACGTCATTTTAGAAAAGACTTTTTCACTATTCAATAAATAGATTCAAATCTATTTGAATCTAGAATCAAACTTTCTGTTTGATTCTAATAGAATCAATAGAATAGCACTAGTTCGTATGTGACGTCTTGCATATGGTTCTAGAATTCTAATCTATTGATTCTAGACCAGCTAGAATCAATAGTAGATAGAACAGTGAAAGTTTGATTCTAGCTAGTCTATTTACTATGAGTCATATGCAAGACGTCATTTTAGAAAAGACTTTTTCACTATTCAATAAATAGATTCAAATCTATTTGAATCTAGAATCAAACTTTCTGTTTGATTCTAATAGAATCAATAGAATAGCACTAGTTCGTATGTGACGTCTTGCATATGGTTCTAGAATTCTAATCTATTGATTCTAGCTAGTCTATCTACTATTTCTATGAGTCATATGCAAGACGTCATTTTAGAAAAGACTTTTTCACTATTCAATAAATAGATTCAAATCTATTTGAATCTAGAATCTAACTTTCTGTTTGATTCTAATAGAATCAATAGAATAGCACTAGTTCGTATGTGACGTCTTGCATATGGTTCTAGAATTCTAATCTATTGATTCTAGACCAGCTAGAATCAATAGTAGATAGAACAGTGAAAGTTTGATTCTAGCTAGTCTATCTACTATTTCTATGAGTCATATGCAAGACGTCATTTTAGAAAAGACTTTTTCACTATTCAATAAATAGATTCAAATCTATTTGAATCTAGAATCAAACTTTCTGTTTGATTCTAATAGAATCAATAGAATAGCACTAGTTCGTATGTGACGTCTTGCATATGGTTCTAGAATTCTAATCTATTGATTCTAGCTAGTCTATCTACTATTTCTATGAGTCATATGCAAGACGTCATTTTAGAAAAGACTTTTTCACTATTCAATAAATAGATTCAAATCTATTTGAATCTAGAATCAAACTTTCTGTTTGATTCTAATAGAATCAATAGAATAGCACTAGTTCATATGTGACGTCTTGCATATGGTTCTAGAATTCTAATCTATTGATTCTAGACCAGCTAGAATCAATAAGTAGATAGAACAGTGAAAGTTTGATTCTAGCTAGTCTATCTACTATTTATGAGTCATATGCAAGACGTCATTTTAGAAAAGACTTTTCACTATTCAATAAATAGATTCAAATCTATTTGAATCTAGAATCAAACTTTCTGTTTGATTCTAATAGAATCAATAGAATAGCACTAGTTCGTATGTGACGTCTTGCATATGGTTCTAGAATTCTAATCTATTGATTCTAGCTAGTCTATCTACTATTTCTATGAGTCATATGCAAGACGTCATTTTAGAAAAGACTTTTTCACTATTCAATAAATAGATTCAAATCTATTTGAATCTAGAATCAAACTTTCTGTTTGATTCTAATAGAATCAATAGAATAGCACTAGTTCATATGTGACGTCTTGCATATGGTTCTAGAATTCTAATCTATTGATTCTAGACCAGCTAGAATCAATAGTAGATAGAACAGTGAAAGTTTGATTCTAGCTAGTCTATCTACTATTTCTATGAGTCATATGCAAGACGTCATTTTAGAAAAGACTTTTCACTATTCAATAAATAGATTCAAATCTATTTGAATCTAGAATCAAACTTTCTGTTTGATTCTAATAGAATCAATAGAATAGCACTAGTTCGTATGTGACGTCTTGCATATGGTTCTAGAATTCTAATCTATTGATTCTAGCTAGTCTATCTACTATTTCTATGAGTCATATGCAAGACGTCATTTTAGAAAAGACTTTTTCACTATTCAATAAATAGATTCAAATCTATTTGAATCTAGAATCTAACTTTCTGTTTGATTCTAATAGAATCAATAGAATAGCACTAGTTCGTATGTGACGTCTTGCATATGGTTCTAGAATTCTAATCTATTGATTCTAGACCAGCTAGAATCAATAGTAGATAGAACAGTGAAAGTTTGATTCTAGCTAGTCTATCTACTATTTCTATGAGTCATATGCAAGACGTCATTTTAGAAAAGACTTTTTCACTATTCAATAAATAGATTCAAATCTATTTGAATCTAGAATCAAACTTTCTGTTTGATTCTAATAGAATCAATAGAATAGCACTAGTTCGTATGTGACGTCTTGCATATGGTTCTAGAATTCTAATCTATTGATTCTAGCTAGTCTATCTACTATTTCTATGAGTCATATGCAAGACGTCATTTTAGAAAAGACTTTTTCACTATTCAATAAATAGATTCAAATCTATTTGAATCTAGAATCAAACTTTTGTTTGATTCTAATAGAATCAATAGAATAGCACTAGTTCGTATGTGACGTCTTGCATATGGTTCTAGAATTCTAATCTATTGATTCTAGCTAGTCTATCTACTATTTCTATGAGTCATATGCAAGACGTCATTTTAGAAAAGACTTTTTCACTATTCAATAAATAGATTCAAATCTATTTGAATCTAGAATCAAACTTTCTGTTTGATTCTAATAGAATCAATAGAATAGCACTAGTTCGTATGTGACGTCTTGCATATGGTTCTAGAATTCTAATCTATTGATTCTAGCTAGTCTATCTACTATTTCTATGAGTCATATGCAAGACGTCATTTTAGAAAAGACTTTTTCACTATTCAATAAATAGATTCAAATCTATTTGAATCTAGAATCAAACTTTCTGTTTGATTCTAATAGAATCAATAGAATAGCACTAGTTCGTATGTGACGTCTTGCATATGGTTCTAGAATTCTAATCTATTGATTCTAGACCAGCTAGAATCAATAGTAGATAGAACAGTGAAAGTTTGATTCTAGCTAGTCTATCTACTATTTCTATGAGTCATATGCAAGACGTCATTTTAGAAAAGACTTTTTCACTATTCAATAAATAGATTCAAATCTATTTGAATCTAGAATCAAACTTTCTGTTTGATTCTAATAGAATCAATAGAATAGCACTAGTTCGTATGTGACGTCTTGCATATGGTTCTAGAATTCTAATCCATTGATTCTAGCTAGTCTATCTACTATTTCTATGAGTCATATGCAAGACGTCATTTTAGAAAAGACTTTTTCACTATTCAATAAATAGATTCAAATCTATTTGAATCTAGAATCAAACTTTCTGTTTGATTCTAATAGAATCAATAGAATAGCACTAGTTCATATGTGACGTCTTGCATATGGTTCTAGAATTCTAATCTATTGATTCTAGACCAGCTAGAATCAATAGTAGATAGAATAGTTAAAGTTTGATTCTAGCTAGGCTGTCTACTATTTCTATGAGTCATATGCAAGACGTCATTTTAGAAAAGACTTTTTCACTATTCAATAAATAGATTCAAATCTATTTGAATCTAGAATCAAACTTTCTGTTTGATTCTAATAGAATCAATAGAATAGCACTAGTTCGTATGTGACGTCTTGCATATGGTTCTAGAATTCTAATCTATTGATTCTAGCTAGTCTATCTACTATTTCTATGAGTCATATGCAAGACGTCATTTTAGAAAAGACTTTTTCACTATTCAATAAATAGATTCAAATCTATTTGAATCTAGAATCAAACTTTCTGTTTGATTCTAATAGAATCAATAGAATAGCACTAGTTCGTATGTGACGTCTTGCATATGGTTCTAGAATTCTAATCTATTGATTCTAGACCAGCTAGAATCAATAGTAGATAGAACAGTGAAAGTTTGATTCTAGCTAGTCTATCTACTATTTCTATGAGTCATATGCAAGACGTCATTTTAGAAAAGACTTTTTCACTATTCAATAAATAGATTCAAATCTATTTGAATCTAGAATCAAACTTTCTGTTTGATTCTAATAGAATCAATAGAATAGCACTAGTTCGTATGTGACGTCTTGCATATGGTTCTAGAATTCTAATCTATTGATTCTAGCTAGTCTATCTACTATTTCCATGAGTCATATGCAAGACGTCATTTTAGAAAAGACTTTTTCACTATTCAATAAATAGATTCAAATCTATTTGAATCTAGAATCAAACTTTCTGTTTGATTCTAATAGAATCAATAGAATAGCACTAGTTCGTATGTGACGTCTTGCATATGGTTCTAGAATTCTAATCTATTGATTCTAGACCAGCTAGAATCAATAGTAGATAGAACAGTGAAAGTTTGATTCTAGCTAGTCTATCTACTATTTCTATGAGTCATATGCAAGACGTCATTTTAGAAAAGACTTTTTCACTATTCAATAAATAGATTCAAATCTATTTGAATCTAGAATCAAACTTTCTGTTTGATTCTAATAGAATCAATAGAATAGCACTAGTTCGTATGTGACGTCTTGCATATGGTTCTAGAATTCTAATCTATTGATTCTAGCTAGTCTATCTACTATTTCTATGAGTCAAAGGCAAGACGTCATTTTAGAAAAGACTTTTTCACTATTCAATAAATAGATTCAAATCTATTTGAATCTAGAATCAAACTTTCTGTTTGATTCTAATAGAATCAATAGAATAGCACTAGTTCGTATGTGACGTCTTGCATATGGTTCTAGAATTCTAATCTATTGATTCTACACCAGCTAGAATCAATAGTAGATAGAACAGTGAAAGTTTGATTCTAGCTAGTCTATCTACTATTTCTATGAGTCATATGCAAGACGTCATTTTAGAAAAGACTTTTTCACTATTCAATAAATAGATTCAAATCTATTTGAATCTAGAATCAAACTTTCTGTTTGATTCTAATAGAATCAATAGAATAGCACTAGTTCGTATGTGACGTCTTGCATATGGTTCTAGAATTCCTAATCTATTGATTCTAGCTAGTCTATCTACTATTTCTATGAGTCATATGCAAGACGTCATTTTAGAAAAGACTTTTTCACTATTCAATAAATAGATTCAAATCTATTTGAATCTAGAATCAAACTTTCTGTTTGATTCTAATAGAATCAATAGAATAGCACTAGTTCGTATGTGACGTCTTGCATATGGTTCTAGAATTCTAATCTATTGATTCTAGACCAGCTAGAATCAATAGTAGATAGAACAGTGAAAGTTTGATTCTAGCTAGTCTATCTACTATTTCTATGAGTCATATGCAAGACGTCATTTTAGAAAAGACTTTTTCACTATTCAATAAATAGATTCAAATCTATTTGAATCTAGAATCAAACTTTCTGTTTGATTCTAATAGAATCAATAGAATAGCACTAGTTCGTATGTGACGTCTTGCATATGGTTCTAGAATTCTAATCTATTGATTCTAGACCAGCTAGAATCAATAGTAGATAGAACAGTGAAAGTTTGATTCTAGCTAGTCTATCTACTATTTCTATGAGTCATATGCAAGACGTCATTTTAGAAAAGACTTTTTCACTATTCAATAAATAGATTCAAATCTATTTGAATCTAGAATCAAACTTTCTGTTTGATTCTAATAGAATCAATAGAATAGCACTAGTTCGTATGTGACGTCTTGCATATGGTTCTAGAATTCTAATCTATTGATTCTAGCTAGTCTATCTACTATTTCTATGAGTCATATGCAAGACGTCATTTTAGAAAAGACTTTTTCACTATTCAATAAATAGATTCAAATCTATTTGAATCTAGAATCAAACTTTCTGTTTGATTCTAATAGAATCAATAGAATAGCACTAGTTCGTATGTGACGTCTTGCATATGGTTCTAGAATTCTAATCTATTGATTCTAGACCATAGAATCAATAGTAGATAGAACAGTGAAAGTTTATTCTAGCTAGTCTATCTACTATTTCTATGAGTCATATGCAAGACGTCATTTTAGAAAAGACTTTTTCACTATTCAATAAATAGATTCAAATCTATTTGAATCTAGAATCAAACTTTCTGTTTGATTCTAATAGAATCAATAGAATAGCACTAGTTCGTATGTGACGTCTTGCATATGGTTCTAGAATTCTAATCTATTCATTCTAGACCAGCTAGAATCAATAGTAGATAGAACAGTGAAAGTTTGATTCTAGCTAGTCTATCTACTATTTCTATGAGTCATATGCAAGACGTCATTTTAGAAAAGACTTTTTCACTATTCAATAAATAGATTCAAATCTATTTGAATCTAGAATCAAACTTTCTGTTTGATTCTAATAGAATCAATAGAATAGCACTAGTTCGTATGTGACGTCTTGCATATGGTTCTAGAATTCTAATCTATTGATTCTAGCTAGTCTATCTACTATTTCTATGAGTCATATGCAAGACGTCATTTTAGAAAAGACTTTTTCACTATTCAATAAATAGATTCAAATCTATTTGAATCTAAAATCAAACTTTCTGTTTGATTCTAATAGAATCAATAGAATAGCACTAGTTCGTATGTGACGTCTTGCATATGGTTCTAGAATTCTAATCTATTGATTCTAGCTAGTCTATCTACTATTTCTATGAGTCATATGCAAGACGTCATTTTAGAAAAGACTTTTTCACTATTCAATAAATAGATTCAAATCTATTTGAATCTAGAATCAAACTTTCTGTTTGATTCTAATAGAATCAATAGAATAGCACTAGTTCGTATGTGACGTCTTGCATATGGTTCTAGAATTCTAATCTATTGATTCTAGCTAGTCTATCTACTATTTCTATGAGTCATATGCAAGACGTCATTTTAGAAAAGACCTTTTCACTATTCAATAAATAGATTCAAATCTATTTGAATCTAGAATCAAACCTTCTGTTTGATTGTAATAGAATCAATAGAATAGCACTAGTTCGTATTTGACGTCTTGCATATGGTTCTAGAATTCTAATCTATTGATTCTAGACCAGCTAGAATCAATAGTAGATAGAACAGTGAAAGTTTGATTCTAGCTAGTCTATCTACTATTTCTATGAGTCATATGCAAGACGTCATTTTAGAAAAGACTTTTTCACTATTCAATAAATAGATTCAAATCTATTTGAATCTAGAATCAAACTTTCTGTTTGATTCTAATAGAATCAATAGAATAGCACTAGTTCGTATGTGACGTCTTGCATATGGTTCTAGAATTCTAATCTATTGATTCTAGCTAGTCTATCTACTTTTTTTATGAGTCATATGCAAGACGTCATTTTAGAAAAGACTTTTTTACTATTCAATAAATAGACTCAAATCTATTTGAATCTAGAATCAAACTTTCTGTTTGATTCTAATAGAATAGCACTAGTTCGTATGTGACGTCTTGCATATGGTTCTAGAATTCTAATCTATTGATTCTAGCTAGTCTATCTACTATTTCTATGAGTCATATGCAAGACGTCATTTTAGAAAAGACTTTTTCACTATTCAATAAATAGATTCAAATCTATTTGAATCTAGAATCAAACTTTCTGTTTGATTCTAATAGAATCAATAGAACAGCACTAGTTCGTATGTGACGTCTTGCATATGGATCTAGAATTCTAATCTATTTATTCTAGCTAGTCTATCTACTATTTCTATGAGTCATATGCAAGACGTCATTTTAGAAAAGACTTTTTCACTATTCAATAAATAGATTCAAATCTATTTGAATCTAGAATCAAACTTTCTGTTTGATTCTAATAGAATCAATAGAATAGCACTAGTTCGTATGTGACGTCTTGCATATGGTTCTAGAATTCTAATCTATTGATTCTAGCTAGTCTATCTACTATTTCTATGAGTCATATGCAAGACGTCATTTTAGAAAAGACCTTTTCACTATTCAATAAATAGATTCAAATCTATTTGAATCTAGAATCAAACCTTCTGTTTGATTCTAATAGAATCAATAGAATAGCACTAGTTCGTATGTGACGTCTTGCATATGGTTCTAGAATTCTAATCTATTGATTCTAGACCAGCTAGAATCAATAGTAGATAGAACAGTGAAAGTTTGATTCTAGCTAGTCTATCTACTATTTCTATGAGTCATATGCAAGACGTCATTTTAGAAAAGACTTTTTCACTATTCAATAAATAGATTCAAATCTATTTGAATCTAGAATCAAACTTTCTGTTTGATTCTAATAGAATCAATAGAATAGCACTAGTTCGTATGT
This sequence comes from Artemia franciscana, assembly GCF_032884065.1. Taxonomy (NCBI): domain Eukaryota; kingdom Metazoa; phylum Arthropoda; class Branchiopoda; order Anostraca; family Artemiidae; genus Artemia; species Artemia franciscana. The sequence goes on from NW_027065974.1 coordinate 16,819, forward strand.
GACGTCTTGCATATGGTTCTAGAATTCTAATCTATTGATTCTAGCTAGTCTATCTACTATTTTTATGAGTCATATGCAAGACGTCATTTTAGAAAAGACTTTTTTACTATTCAATAAATAGACTCAAATCTATTTGAATCTAGAATCAAACTTTCTGTTTGATTCTAATAGAATAGCACTAGTTCGTATGTGACGTCTTGCATATGGTTCTAGAATTCTAATCTATTGATTCTAGCTAGTCTATCTACTATTTCTATGAGTCATATGCAAGACGTCATTTTAGAAAAGACTTTTTCACTATTCAATAAATAGATTCAAATCTATTTGAATCTAGAATCAAACTTTCTGTTTGATTCTAATAGAATCAATAGAATAGCACTAGTTCGTATGTGACGTCTTGCATATGGATCTAGAATTCTAATCTATTGATTCTAGCTAGTCTATCTACTATTTCTATGAGTCATATACAAGACGTCATTTTAGAAAAGACTTTTTCACTATTCAATAAATAGATTCAAATCTATTTGAATCTAGAATCAAACTTTCTGTTTGATTCTAATAGAATCAATAGAATAGCACTAGTTCGTATGTGACGTCTTGCTACTATTTCTATGAGTCATATGCAAGACGTCATTTTAGAAAAGACTTTTTCACTATTTGCTAAATAGATTCAAATCTATTTGAATCTAGAATAGAACTTTCTGTTTGATTCTAATAGAATCAATAGAATAGCACTAGTTTGTATGTGACGTCTTGCATATGGTTCTAGAATTCTAATCTATTGATTCTAGCTAGTCTATCTACTATTTCTATGAGTCATATGCAAGACGTCATTTTAGAAAAGACTTTTTCACTATTCAATAAATAGATTCAAATCTATTTGAATCTAGAATCAAACTTTCTGTTTGATTCTAATAGAATCAATAGAATAGCACTAGTTCGTATGTGACGTCTTGCATATGGTTCTAGAATTCTAATCTATTGATTCTAGCTAGTCTATCTACTATTTCTATGAGTCATATGCAAGACGTCATTTTAGAAAAGACTTTTTAACTATTCAATAAATAGATTCAAATCTATTTGAATCTAGAATCAAACTTTCTGTTTGATTCTAATAGAATCAATAGAATAGCACTAGTTCGTATGTGACGTCTTGCATATGGTTCTAGAATTCTAATCTATTGATTCTAGCTAGTCTATCTACTATTTCTATGAGTCATATGCAAGACGTCATTTTAGAAAAGACTTTTTCACTATTAAATAAATAGATTCAAATCTATTTGAATCTAGAATCAAACTTTCTGTTTGATTCTAATAGAATCAATAGAATAGCACTAGTTCGTATGTGACGTCTTGCATATGGTTCTAGAATTCTAATCTATTGATTCTAGACCAGCTAGAATCAATAGTAGATAGAACAGTGAAAGTTTGATTCTAGCTAGTCTATCTACTATTTCTATGAGTCATATGCAAGACGTCATTTTAGAAAAGACTTTTTCACTATTCAATAAATAGATTCAAATCTATTTGAATCTAGAATCAAACTTTCTGTTTGATTCTAATAGAATCAATAGAATAGAATCAAACAGAAAGTTTGATTCTAGATTCAAATAGATTTGAATCTATTTATTGAATAGTGAAAAAGTCTTTTCTAAAATGACGTCTTGCATATGACTCATAGAAATAGTAGATAGACTAGCTAGAATCAATAGATTAGAATTCTAGAACCATATGCAAGACGTCACATACGAACTAGTGCTATTCTATTGATTCTATTAGAATCAAACAGAAAGTTTGAATCTAGATTAAAATAGATTTCAATCTATTTATTGAATAGTGAAAAAGTCTTTTCTAAAATGACGTCTTGCATATGACTCATAGAAATAGTAGATAGACTAGCTAGAATCAAACTTTCACTGTTCTATCTACTATTAATTCTAGCTGGTCTAGAATCAATAGATTAGAATTCTAGAACCATATGCAAGACGTCACATACGAACTAGTGCTATTCTATTGATTCTATTAGAATCAAACAGAAAGTTTGATTCTAGATTCAAATAGATTTGAATCTATTTATTGAATAGTGAAAAAGTCTTTTCTAAAATGACGTCTTGCATATGACTCATAGAAATAGTAGATAGACTAGCTAGAATCAATAGATTAGAATTCTAGAACCATATGCAAGACGTCACATACGAACTAGTGCTATTCTATTGATTCTATTAGAATCAAACAGAAAGTTTGATTCTAGATTCAAATAGATTTGAATAGATATTTCTATGACTCATAGAAATAGTAGATAGACTAGCCCGAATCAAACTTTCACTGTTCTATCTACTATTGATTCTAGCTGGTCTAGAATCAATAGATTAGAATTCTAGAACCATATGCAAGACGTCACAAACGAACTAGTGCTATTCTATTGATTCTATTAGAATCAAACAGAAAGTTTGATTCTAGATTCAAATAGATTTGAATCTATTTATTGAAAAGTGAAAAAGTCTTTTCTAAAATGACGTCTTGCATATGACTCATAGAAATAGTAGATAGACTAGCTAGAATCAATAGATTAGAATTCTAGAACCATATGCAAGACGTCACATACGAACTAGTGCTATTCTATTGATTCTATTAGAATCAAACAGAAACTTTGATTCTAGATTCAAATAGATTTGAATCTATTTATTGAATAGTGAAAAAGTCTTTTCTAAAACGACGTCTTGCATATGACTCATAGAAATAGTAGATAGACTAGCTAGAATCAAACTTTCACTGTTCTATCTACTATTGATTCTAGCTGGTCTAGAATCAATAGATTAGAATTCTAGAACCATATGCAAGACGTCACATACGAACTAGTGCTATTCTATTGATTCTATTAAAATCAAACAGAAAGTTTGATTTTAGATTCAAATAGATTTGAATCTATTTATTGAATAGTGAAAAAGTCTTTTCTAAAATGACGTCTTGCATATGACTCATAGAAATAGTAGATAGACTAGCTAGAATCAATAGATTAGGATTCTAGAACCATATGCAAGACGTCACATACGAATTAGTGCTATTCTATTGATTCTATTAGAATCAAACAGAAAGTTTGATTCTAAATTCAAATAGATTTGAATCTATTTATTGAATAGTGAAAAAGTCTTTTCTAAAATGACGTCTTGCATATGACTCATAGAAATAGTAGATAACTAGCTAGAATCAAACTTTCACTGTTCTATCTACTATTGATTCTAGCTGGTCTAGAATCAATAGATTAGAATTCTAGAACCATATG
>NW_027065975.1:0-20100 GCF_032884065.1 Artemia franciscana
TAAATGAATCTAGATAGAATAGAATCAATAGAATAGCACTAGTTCGTATGTTACGTCTTGCATATGGTTCTAGAATCTAATCTATGATTCTAGCTAGTCTATCTACTATTTCTATGAGTCATATGCAAGACGTCATTTTAGAAAAGACTTTTTCACTATTCAATAAATAGATTCAAATCTATTTGAATCTAGAATCAAACTTTCTGTTTGATTCTAATAGAATCAATAGAATAGCACTAGTTCGTATGTGACGTCTTGCATATGGTTCTAGAATTCTAATCTATTGATTCTAGACCAGCTAGAATCAATAGTAGATAGAACAGTGAAAGTTTGATTCTAGCTAGTCTATCTACTATTTCTATGAGTCATATGCAAGACGTCATTTTAGAAAAGACTTTTTCACTATTCAATAAATAGATTCAAATCTATTTGAATCTAGAATCAAACTTTCTGTTTGATTCTAATAGAATCAATAGAATAGCACTAGTTCGTATGTGACGTCTTGCATATGGTTCTAGAATTCTAATCTATTGATTCTAGCTAGTCTATCTACTATTTCTATGAGTCATATGCAAGACGTCATTTTAGAAAAGACTTTTTACTATTCAATAAATAGATTCAAATCTATTTGAATCTAGAATCAAACTTTCTGTTTGATTCTAATAGAATCAATAGAATAGCACTAGTTCGTATGTGACGTCTTGCATATGGTTCTAGAATTCTAATCTATTGATTCTAGACCAGCTAGAATCAATAGTAGATAGAACAGTGAAAGTTTGATCTAGCTAGTCTGTCTACTATTTCTAAGAGTCATATGCAAGACGTCATTTTAGAAAAGACTTTTTCACTATTCAATAAATAGATTCAAATCTATTTGAATCTAGAATCAAACTTTCTGTTTGATTCTAATAGAATCAATAGAATAGCACTAGTTCGTATGTGACGTCTTGCATATGGTTCTAGAATTCTAATCTATTGATTCTAGCTAGTCTATCTACTATTTCTATGAGTCATATGCAAGACGTCATTTTAGAAAAGACTTTTTCACTATTCAATAAATAGATTCAAATCTATTTGAATCTAGAATCAAACTTTCTGTTTGATTCTAATAGAATCAATAGAATAGCACTAGTTCGTATGTGACGTCTTGCATATGGTTCTAGAATTCTAATCTATTGATTCTAGCTAGTCTATCTACTATTTCTATGAGTCATATGCAAGACGTCATTTTAGAAAATACTTTTTCACTATTCAATAAATAGATTCAAATCTATTTGAATCTAGAATCAAACTTTCTGTTTGATTCTAATAGAATCAATAGAATAGCACTAGTTCGTATGTGACGTCTTGCATATGGTTCTAGAATTCTAATCTATTGATTCTAGACCAGCTAGAATCAATAGTAGATAGAACAGTGAAAGTTTGATTCTAGCTAGTCTATCTACTATTTCTATGAGTCATATGCAAGACGTCATTTTAGAAAAGACTTTTTCACTATTCAATAAATAGATTCAAATCTATTTGAATCTAGAATCAAACTTTCTGTTTGATTCTAATAGAATCAATAGAATAGCACTAGTTCGTATGTGACGTCTTGCATATGGTTCTAGAATTCTAATCTATTGATTCTAGCTAGTCTATCTACTATTTCTATGAGTCATATGCAAGACGTCATTTTAGAAAAGACTTTTTCACTATTCAATAAATAGATTCAAATCTATTTGAATCTAGAATCAAACTTTCTGTTTGATTCTAATAGAATCAATAGAATAGCACTAGTTCGTATGTGACGTCTTGCATATGGTTCTAGAATTCTAATCTATTGATTCTAGACCAGCTAGAATCAATAGTAGATAGAACAGTGAAAGTTTGATTCTAGCTAGTCTATCTACTATTTCTATGAGTCATATGCAAGACGTCATTTTAGAAAAGACTTTTTCACTATTCAATAAATAGATTCAAATCTATTTGAATCTAGAATCAAACTTTCTGTTTGATTCTAATAGAATCAATAGAATAGCACTAGTTCGTATGTGACGTCTTGCATATGGTTCTAGAATTCTAATCTATTGATTCTAGACCAGCTAGAATCAATAGTAGATAGAACAGTGAAAGTTTGATTCTAGCTAGTCTATCTACTATTTCTATGAGTCATATGCAAGACGTCATTTTAGAAAAGACTTTTTCACTATTCAATAAATAGATTCAAATCTATTTGAATCTAGAATCAAACTTTCTGTTTGATTCTAATAGAATCAATAGAATAGCACTAGTTCGTATGTGACGTCTTGCATATGGTTCTAGAATTCTAATCTATTGATTCTAGCTAGTCTATCTACTATTTCTATGAGTCATATGCAAGACGTCATTTTAGAAAAGACTTTTTCACTATTCAATAAATAGATTCAAATCTATTTGAATCTAGAATCAAACTTTCTGTTTGATTCTAATAGAATCAATAGAATAGCACTAGTTCGTATGTGACGTCTTGCATATGGTTCTAGAATTCTAATCTGTTGATTCTAGACCAGCTAGAATCAATAGTAGATAGAACAGTGAAAGTTTGATTCTAGCTAGTCTATCTACTATTTCTATGAGTCATATGCAAGACGTCATTTTAGAAAAGACTTTTTCACTATTCAATAAATAGATTCAAATTTATTTGAATCTAGAATCAAACTTTCTGTTTGATTCTAATAGAATCAATAGAATAGCACTAGTTCGTATGTGACGTCTTGCATATGGTTCTAGAATTCTACACTATTGATTCTAGCTAGTCTATCTACTATTTCTATGAGTCATATGCAAGACGTCATTTTAGAAAAGACTTTTTCACTATTCAATAAATAGATTCAAATCTATTTGAATCTAGAATCAAACTTTCTGTTTGATTCTAATAGAATCAATAGAATAGCACTAGTTCGTATGTGACGTCTTGCATATGGTTCTAGAATTCTAATCTATTGATTCTAGACCAGCTAGAATCAATAGTAGATAGAACAGTGAAAGTTTGATTCTAGCTATTCTATCTACTATTTCTATGAGTCATATGCAAGACGTCATTTTAGAAAAGACTTTTTCACTATTCAATAAATAGATTCAAATCTATTTGAATCTAGAATCAAACTTTCTGTTTGATTCTAATAGAATCAATAGAATAGCACTAGTTCGTATGTGACGTCTTGCATATGGTTCTAGAATTCTAATCTATTGATTCTAGGTAGTCTATCTACTATTTCTATGAGTCATATGCAAGACGTCATTTTAGAAAAGACTTTTTCACTATTCAATAAATAGATTCAAATCTATTTGAATCTAGAATCAAACTTTCTGTTTGATTCTAATAGAATCAATAGAATAGCACTAGTTCGTATGTGACGTCTTGCATATGGTTCTAGAATTCTAATCTATTGATTCTAGCTAGTCTATAGATCTACTATTTCTATGAGTCATATGCAAGACGTCATTTTAGAAAAGACTTTTTCACTATTCAATAAATAGATTCAAATCTATTTGAATCTAGAATCAAACTTTCTGTTTGATTCTAATAGAATCAATAGAATAGCACTAGTTCGTATGTGACGTCTTGCATATGGTTCTAGAATTCTAATCTATTGATTCTAGACTAGCTAGAATCAATAGTAGATAGAACAGTGAAAGTTTGATTCTAGCTAGTCTATCTACTATTTCTATGAGTCATATGCAAGACGTCATTTTAGAAAAGACTTTTTCACTATTCAATAAATAGATTCAAATCTATTTGAATCTAGAATCAAACTTTCTGTTTGATTCTAATAGAATCAATAGAATAGCACTAGTTCGTATGTGACGTCTTGCATATGGTTCTAGAATTCTAATCTATTGATTCTAGCTAGTCTATCTACTATTTCTATGAGTCATATGCAAGACGTCATTTTAGAAAAGACTTTTTCACTATTCAATAAATAGATTCAAATCTATTTGAATCTAGAATCAAACTTTCTGTTTGATTCTAATAGAATCAATAGAATAGCACTAGTTCGTATGTGACGTCTTGCATATGGTTCTAGAATTCTAATCTATTGATTCTAGCTAGTCTATCTACTATTTCTATGAGTCATATGCAAGACGTCATTTTAGAAAAGACTTTTTCACTATTCAATAAATAGATTCAAATCTATTTGAATCTAGAATCAAACTTTCTGTTTGATTCTAATAGAATCAATAGAATAGCACTAGTTCGTATGTGACGTCTTGCATATGGTTCTAGAATTCTAATCTATTGATTCTAGACCAGCTAGAATCAATAGTAGATAAACAGTGAAAGTTTGATTCTAGCTAGTCTATCTACTATTTCTATGAGTCATATGCAAGACGTCATTTTAGAAAAGACTTTTTCACTATTCAATAAATAGATTCAAATCTATTTGAATCTAGAATCAAACTTTCTGTTTGATTCTAATAGAATCAATAGAATAGCACTAGTTCGTATGTGACGTCTTGCATATGGTTCTAGAATTCTAATCTATTGATTCTAGCTAGTCTATCTACTATTTCTATGAGTCATATGCAAGACGTCATTTTAGAAAAGACTTTTTCACTATTCAATAAATAGATTCAAATCTATTTGAATCTAGAATCAAACTTTCTGTTTGATTCTAATAGAATCAATAGAATAGCACTAGTTCGTATGTGACGTCTTGCATATGGTTCTAGAATTCTAATCTATATTGATTCTAGCTAGTCTATCTACTATTTCTATGAGTCATATGCAAGACGTCATTTTAGAAAAGACTTTTTCACTATTCAATAAATAGATTCAAATCTATTTGAATCTAGAATCAAACTTTCTGTTTGATTCTAATAGAATCAATAGAATAGCACTAGTTCGTATGTGACGTCTTGCATATGGTTCTAGAATTCTAATCTATTGATTCTAGACCAGCTAGAATCAATAGTAGATAGAACAGTGAAAGTTTGATTCTAGCTAGTCTATCTACTATTTCTATGAGTCATATGCAAGACGTCATTTTAGAAAAGACTTTTTCACTATTCAATAAATAGATTCAAATCTATTTGAATCTAGAATCAAACTTTCTGTTTGATTCTAATAGAATCAATAGAATAGCACTAGTTCGTATGTGACGTCTTGCATATGGTTCTAGAATTCTAATCTATTGATTCTAGCTAGTCTATCTACTATTTCTATGAGTCATATGCAAGACGTCATTTTAGAAAAGACTTTTTCACTATTCAATAAATAGATTCAAATCTATTTGAATCTAGAATCAAACTTTCTGTTTGATTCTAATAGAATCAATAGAATAGCACTAGTTCGTATGTGACGTCTTGCATATGGTTCTAGAATTCTAATCTATTGATTCTAGCTAGTCTATCTACTATTTCTATGAGTCATATGCAAGACGTCATTTTAGAAAAGACTTTTTCACTATTCAATAAATAGATTCAAATCTATTTGAATCTAGAATCAAACTTTCTGTTTGATTCTAATAGAATCAATAGAATAGCACTAGTTCGTATGTGACGTCTTGCATATGGTTCTAGAATTCTAATCTATTGATTCTAGACCAGCTAGAATCAATAGTCGATAGAACAGTGAAAGTTTGATTCTAGCTAGTCTATCTACTATTTCTATGAGTCATATGCAAGACGTCATTTTAGAAAAGACTTTTTCACTATTCAATAAATAGATTCAAATCTATTTGAATCTAGAATCAAACTTTCTGTTTGATTCTAATAGAATCAATAGAATAGCACTAGTTCGTATGTGACGTCTTGCATATGGTTCTAGAATTCTAATCTATTGATTCTAGCTAGTCTATCTACTATTTCTATGAGTCATATGCAAGACGTCATTTTAGAAAAGACTTTTTCACTATTCAATAAATAGATTCAAATCTATTTGAATCTAGAATCAAACTTTCTGTTTGATTCTAATAGAATCAATAGAATAGCACTAGTTCGTATGTGACGTCTTGCATATGGTTCTAGAATTCTAATCTATTGATTCTAGACCAGCTAGAATCAATAGTAGATAGAACAGTGAAAGTTTGATTCTAGCTAGTCTATCTACTATTTCTATGAGTCATATGCAAGACGTCATTTTAGAAAAGACTTTTTCACTATTCAATAAATAGATTCAAATCTATTTGAATCTAGAATCAAACTTTCTGTTTGATTCTAATAGAATCAATAGAATAGCACTAGTTCGTATGTGACGTCTTGCATATGGTTCTAGAATTCTAATCTATTGATTCTAGACTAGTCTAGTACTAAAGTTTGATTCTAGCTAGTCTATCTACTATTTCTATGAGTCATATGCAAGACGTCATTTTAGAAAAGACTTTTTCACTATTCAATAAATAGATTCAAATCTATTTGAATCTAGAATCAAACTTTCTGTTTGATTCTAATAGAATCAATAGAATAGCACTAGTTCGTATGTGACGTCTTGCATATGGTTCTAGAATTCTAATCTATTGATTCTAGACCAGCTAGAATCAATAGTAGATAGAACAGTGAAAGTTTGATTCTAGCTAGTCTATCTACTATTTCTATGAGTCATATGCAAGACGTCATTTTAGAAAAGACTTTTTCACTATTCAATAAATAGATTCAAATCTATTTGAATCTAGAATCAAACTTTCTGTTTGATTCTAATAGAATCAATAGAATAGCACTAGTTCGTATGTGACGTCTTGCATATGGTTCTAGAATTCTAATCTATTGATTCTAGCTAGTCTAGTCTACTATATCTATGAGTCATATGCAAGACGTCATTTTAGAAAAGACTTTTTCACTATTCAATAAATAGATTCAAATCTATTTGAATCTAGAATCAAACTTTCTGTTTGATTCTAATAGAATCAATAGAATAGCACTAGTTCGTATGTGACGTCTTGCATATGGTTCTAGAATTCTAATCTATTGATTCTAGACCAGCTAGAATCAATAGTAGATAGAACAGTGAAAGTTTGATTCTAGCTAGTCTATCTACTATTTCTATGAGTCATATGCAAGACGTCATTTTAGAAAAGACTTTTTCACTATTCAATAAATAGATTCAAATCTATTTGAATCTAGAATCAAACTTTCTGTTTGATTCTAATAGAATCAATAGAATAGCACTAGTTCGTATGTGACGTCTTGCATATGGTTCTAGAATTCTAATCTATTGATTCTAGGTAGTCTATCTACTATTTCTATGAGTCATATGCAAGACGTCATTTTAGAAAAGACTTTTTCACTATTCAATAAATAGATTCAAATCTATTTGAATCTAGAATCAAACTTTCTGTTTGATTCTAATAGAATCAATAGAATAGCACTAGTTCGTATGTGACGTCTTGCATATGGTTCTAGAATTCTAATCTATTGATTCTAGACCAGCTAGAATCAATAGTAGATAGAACAGTGAAAGTTTGATTCTAGCTAGTCTATCTACTATTTCTATGAGTCATATGCAAGACGTCATTTTAGAAAAGACTTTTTCACTATTCAATAAATAGATTCAAATCTATTTGAATCTAGAATCAAACTTTCTGTTTGATTCTAATAGAATCAATAGAATAGCACTAGTTCGTATGTGACGTCTTGCATATGGTTCTAGAATTCTAATCTATTGATTCTAGCTAGTCTATCTACTATTTCTATGAGTCATATGCAAGACGTCATTTTAGAAAAGACTTTTTCACTATTCAATAAATAGATTCAAATCTATTTGAATCTAGAATCAAACTTTCTGTTTGATTCTAATAGAATCAATAGAATAGCACTAGTTCGTATGTGACGTCTTGCATATGGTTCTAGAATTCTAATCTATTGATTCTAGCTAGTCTATCTACTATTTCTATGAGTCATATGCAAGACGTCATTTTAGAAAAGACTTTTTCACTATTCAATAAATAGATTCAAATCTATTTGAATCTAGAATCAAACTTTCTGTTTGATTCTAATAGAATCAATAGAATAGCACTAGTTCGTATGTGACGTCTTGCATATGGTTCTAGAATTCTAATCTATTGATTCTAGCTAGTCATAGTCTACTATTCTCTATATTTCTATGAGTCATATGCAAGACGTCATTTTAGAAAAGACTTTTTCACTATTCAATAAATAGATTCAAATCTATTTGAATCTAGAATCAAACTTTCTGTTTGATTCTAATAGAATCAATAGAATAGCACTAGTTCGTATGTGACGTCTTGCATATGGTTCTAGAATTCTAATCTATTGATTCTAGACCAGCTAGAATCAATAGTAGATAGAACTACTATTTCTACTGAGTCATATGCAAGACGTCATTTTAGAAAAGACTTTTTCACTATTCAATAAATAGATTCAAATCTATTTGAATCTAGAATCAAACTTTCTGTTTGATTCTAATAGAATCAATAGAATAGCACTAGTTCGTATGTGACGTCTTGCATATGGTTCTAGAATTCTAATCTATTGATTCTAGACCAGCTAGAATCTAGTAGATAGAACTAAAGTTTGATTCTAGCTAGTCTATCTACTATTTCTATGAGTCATATGCAAGACGTCATTTTAGAAAAGACTTTTTCACTATTCAATAAATAGATTCAAATCTATTTGAATCTAGAATCAAACTTTCTGTTTGATTCTAATAGAATCAATAGAATAGCACTAGTTCGTATGTGACGTCTTGCATATGGTTCTAGAATTCTAATCTATTGATTAGACGCTAGAATCAATAGTAGATAGAACAGTGAAAGTTTGATTCTAGCTAGTCTATCTACTATTTCTATGAGTCATATGCAAGACGTCATTTTAGAAAAGACTTTTTCACTATTCAATAAATAGATTCAAATCTATTTGAATCTAGAATCAAACTTTCTGTTTGATTCTAATAGAATCAATAGAATAGCACTAGTTCGTATGTGACGTCTTGCATATGGTTCTAGAATTCTAATCTATTGATTCTAGCTAGTCTATCTACTATTTCTATGAGTCTATGCAAGACGTCATTTTAGAAAAGACTTTTTCACTATTCAATAAATAGATTCATATCTATTTGAATCTAGAATCAAACTTTCTGTTTGATTCTAATAGAATCAATAGAATAGCACTAGTTCGTATGTGACGTCTTGCATATGGTTCTAGAATTCTAATCTTTGATTCTAGACCAGCTAGAATCAATAGTAGATAGAACAGTGAAAGTTTGATTCTAGCTAGTCTATCTACTATTTCTATGAGTCATATGCAAGACGTCATTTTAGAAAAGACTTTTTCACTATTCAATAAATAGATTCAAATCTATTTGAATCTAGAATCAAACTTTCTGTTTGATTCTAATAGAATCAATAGAATAGCACTAGTTCGTATGTGACGTCTTGCATATGGTTCTAGAATTCTAATCTATTGATTCTAGCTAGTCTATCTACTATTTCTATGAGTCATATGCAAGACGTCATTTTAGAAAAGACTTTTTCACTATTCAATAAATAGATTCAAATCTATTTGAATCTAGAATCAAACTTTCTGTTTGATTCTAATAGAATCAATAGAATAGCACTAGTTCGTATGTGACGTCTTGCATATGGTTCTAGAATTCTAATCTATTGATTCTAGACCAGCTAGAATCAATAGTAGATAGAACAGTGAAAGTTTGATTCTAGCTAGTTCTATCTACTATTTCTATGAGTCATATGCAAGACGTCATTTTAGAAAAGACTTTTTCACTATTCAATAAATAGATTCAAATCTATTTGAATCTAGAATCAAACTTTCTGTTTGATTCTAATAGAATCAATAGAATAGCACTAGTTCGTATGTGACGTCTTGCATATGGTTCTAGAATTCTAATCTATTGATTCTAGCTAGTCTATCTACTATTTCTATGAGTCATATGCAAGACGTCATTTTAGAAAAGACTTTTTCACTATTCAATAAATAGATTCAAATCTATTTGAATCTAGAATCAAACTTTCTGTTTGATTCTAATAGAATCAATAGAATAGCACTAGTTCGTATGTGACGTCTTGCATATGGTTCTAGAATTCTAATCTATTGATTCTAGACCAGCTAGAATCAATAGTAGATAGAACAGTGAAAGTTTGATTCTAGCTAGTCTATCTACTATTTCTATGAGTCATATGCAAGACGTCATTTTAGAAAAGACTTTTTCACTATTCAATAAATAGATTCAAATCTATTTGAATCTAGAATCAAACTTTCTGTTTGATTCTAATAGAATCAATAGAATAGCACTAGTTCGTATGTGACGTCTTGCATATGGTTCTAGAATTCTAATCTATTGATTCTAGACCAGCTAGAATCAATAGTAGATAGAACAGTGAAAGTTTGATTCTAGCTAGTCTATCTACTATTTCTATGAGTCATATGCAAGACGTCATTTTAGAAAAGACTTTTTCACTATTCAATAAATAGATTCAAATCTATTTGAATCTAGAATCAAACTTTCTGTTTGATTCTAATAGAATCAATAGAATAGCACTAGTTCGTATGTGACGTCTTGCATATGGTTCTAGAATTCTAATCTATTGATTCTAGCTAGTCTATCTACTATTTCTATGAGTCATATGCAAGACGTCATTTTAGAAAAGACTTTTTCACTATTCAATAAATAGATTCAAATCTATTTGAATCTAGAATCAAACTTTCTGTTTGATTCTAATAGAATCAATAGAATAGCACTAGTTCGTATGTGACGTCTTGCATATGGTTCTAGAATTCTAATCTATTGATTCTAGACCAGCTAGAATCAATAGTAGATAGAACAGTGAAAGTTTGATTCTAGCTAGTCTATCTACTATTTCTATGAGTCATATGCAAGACGTCATTTTAGAAAAGACTTTTTCACTATTCAATAAATAGATTCAAATCTATTTGAATCTAGAATCAAACTTTCTGTTTGATTCTAATAGAATCAATAGAATAGCACTAGTTCGTATGTGACGTCTTGCATATGGTTCTAGAATTCTAATCTATTGATTCTAGACCAGCTAGAATCAATAGTAGATAGAACAGTGAAAGTTTGATTCTAGCTAGTCTATCTACTATTTCTATGAGTCATATGCAAGACGTCATTTTAGAAAAGACTTTTTCACTATTCAATAAATAGATTCAAATCTATTTGAATCTAGAATCAAACTTTCTGTTTGATTCTAATAGAATCAATAGAATAGCACTAGTTCGTATGTGACGTCTTGCATATGGTTCTAGAATTCTAATCTATTGATTCTAGACCAGCTAGAATCTAGTAGATAGAACAGTGAAAGTTTGATTCTAGCTAGTCTCTACTATTTCTATGAGTCATATGCAAGACGTCATTTTAGAAAAGACTTTTTCACTATTCAATAAATAGATTCAAATCTATTTGAATCTAGAATCAAACTTTCTGTTTGATTCTAATAGAATCAATAGAATAGCACTAGTTCGTATGTGACGTCTTGCATATGGTTCTAGAATTCTAATCTATTGATTCTAGCTAGTCTATCTACTATTTCTATGAGTCATATGCAAGACGTCATTTTAGAAAAGACTTTTTCACTATTCAATAAATAGATTCAAATCTATTTGAATCTAGAATCAAACTTTCTGTTTGATTCTAATAGAATCAATAGAATAGCACTAGTTCGTATGTGACGTCTTGCATATGGTTCTAGAATTCTAATCTATTGATTCTAGCTAGTCAATAGTAGATCTACTATTTCTATGAGTCATATGCAAGACGTCATTTTAGAAAAGACTTTTTCACTATTCAATAAATAGATTCAAATCTATTTGAATCTAGAATCAAACTTTCTGTTTGATTCTAATCGAATCAATAGAATAGCACTAGTTCGTATGTGACGTCTTGCATATGGTTCTAGAATTCTAATCTATTGATTCTAGCTAGTCTATCTACTATTTCTATGAGTCATATGCAAGACGTCATTTTAGAAAAGACTTTTTCACTATTCAATAAATAGATTCAAATCTATTTGAATCTAGAATCAAACTTTCTGTTTGATTCTAATAGAATCAATAGAATAGCACTAGTTCGTATGTGACGTCTTGCATATGGTTCTAGAATTCTAATCTATTGATTCTAGAGCTAGTCTAACTACTATTTCTACTATTTCTATGAGTCATATGCAAGACGTCATTTTAGAAAAGACTTTTTCACTATTCAATAAATAGATTCAAATCTATTTGAATCTAGAATCAAACTTTCTGTTTGATTCTAATAGAATCAATAGAATAGCACTAGTTCGTATGTGACGTCTTGCATATGGTTCTAGAATTCTAATCTATTGATTCTAGCTAGTCTATCTACTATTTCTATGAGTCATATGCAAGACGTCATTTTAGAAAAGACTTTTTCACTATTCAATAAATAGATTCAAATCTATTTGAATCTAGAATCAAACTTTCTGTTTGATTCTAATAGAATCAATAGAATAGCACTAGTTCGTATGTGACGTCTTGCATATGGTTCTAGAATTCTAATACTATTGATTCTAGCTAGTCTATCTACTATTTCTATGAGTCATATGCAAGACGTCATTTTAGAAAAGACTTTTTCACTATTCAATAAATAGATTCAAATCTATTTGAATCTAGAATCAAACTTTCTGTTTGATTCTAATAGAATCAATAGAATAGCACTAGTTCGTATGTGACGTCTTGCATATGGTTCTAGAAGATTCTAATAGAACTATTTGATTCTAGCTAGTCTATCTACTATTTCTATGAGTCATATGCAAGACGTCATTTTAGAAAAGACTTTTTCACTATTCAATAAATAGATTCAAATCTATTTGAATCTAGAATCAAACTTTCTGTTTGATTCTAATAGAATCAATAGAATAGCACTAGTTCGTATGTGACGTCTTGCATATGGTTCTAGAATTCTAATCTATTGATTCTAGACCAGCTAGAATCAATAGTAGATAGAACAGTGAAAGTTTGATTCTAGCTAGTCTATCTACTATTTCTATGAGTCATATGCAAGACGTCATTTTAGAAAAGACTTTTTCACTATTCAATAAATAGATTCAAATCTATTTGAATCTAGAATCAAACTTTCTGTTTGATTCTAATAGAATCAATAGAATAGCACTAGTTCGTATGTGACGTCTTGCATATGGTTCTAGAATTCTAATCTATTGATTCTAGACCAGCTAGAATCAATAGTAGATAGAACAGTGAAAGTTTGATTCTAGCTAGTCTATCTACTATTTCTATGAGTCATATGCAAGACGTCATTTTAGAAAAGACTTTTTCACTATTCAATAAATAGATTCAAATCTATTTGAATCTAGAATCAAACTTTCTGTTTGATTCTAATAGAATCAATAGAATAGCACTAGTTCGTATGTGACGTCTTGCATATGGTTCTAGAATTCTAATCTATTGATTCTAGCTAGTCTATCTACTATTTCTATGAGTCATATGCAAGACGTCATTTTAGAAAAGACTTTTTCACTATTCAATAAATAGATTCAAATCTATTTGAATCTAGAATCAAACTTTCTGTTTGATTCTAATAGAATCAATAGAATAGCACTAGTTCGTATGTGACGTCTTGCATATGGTTCTAGAATTCTAATCTATTGATTCTAGACCAGCTAGAATCAATAGTAGATAGAACAGTGAAAGTTTGATTCTAGCTAGTCTATCTACTATTTCTATGAGTCATATGCAAGACGTCATTTTAGAAAAGACTTTTTCACTATTCAATAAATAGATTCAAATCTATTTGAATCTAGAATCAAACTTTCTGTTTGATTCTAATAGAATCAATAGAATAGCACTAGTTCGTATGTGACGTCTTGCATATGGTTCTAGAATTCTAATCTATTGATTCTAGCTAGTCTATCTACTATTTCTATGAGTCATATGCAAGACGTCATTTTAGAAAAGACTTTTTCACTATTCAATAAATAGATTCAAATCTATTTGAATCTAGAATCAAACTTTCTGTTTGATTCTAATAGAATCAATAGAATAGCACTAGTTCGTATGTGACGTCTTGCATATGGTTCTAGAATTCTAATCTATTGATTCTAGACCAGCTAGAATCAATAGTAGATAGAACAGTGAAAGTTTGATTCTAGCTAGTCTATCTACTATTTCTATGAGTCATATGCAAGACGTCATTTTAGAAAAGACTTTTTCACTATTCAATAAATAGATTCAAATCTATTTGAATCTAGAATCAAACTTTCTGTTTGATTCTAATAGAATCAATAGAATAGCACTAGTTCGTATGTGACGTCTTGCATATGGTTCTAGAATTCTAATCTATTGATTCTAGGTAGTCAATATCTACTATTTCTACTATTTCTATGAGTCATATGCAAGACGTCATTTTAGAAAAGACTTTTTCACTATTCAATAAATAGATTCAAATCTATTTGAATCTAGAATCAAACTTTCTGTTTGATTCTAATAGAATCAATAGAATAGCACTAGTTCGTATGTGACGTCTTGCATATGGTTCTAGAATTCTAATCTATTGATTCTAGCTAGTCTATCTACTATTTCTATGAGTCATATGCAAGACGTCATTTTAGAAAAGACTTTTTCACTATTCAATAAATAGATTCAAATCTATTTGAATCTAGAATCAAACTTTCTGTTTGATTCTAATAGAATCAATAGAATAGCACTAGTTCGTATGTGACGTCTTGCATATGGTTCTAGAATTCTAATCTATTGATTCTAGACCAGCTAGAATCAATAGTAGATAGAACAGTGAAAGTTTGATTCTAGCTAGTCTATCTACTATTTCTATGAGTCATATGCAAGACGTCATTTTAGAAAAGACTTTTTCACTATTCAATAAATAGATTCAAATCTATTTGAATCTAGAATCAAACTTTCTGTTTGATTCTAATAGAATCAATAGAATAGCACTAGTTCGTATGTGACGTCTTGCATATGGTTCTAGAATTCTAATCTATTGATTCTAGCTAGTCTATCTACTATTTCTATGAGTCATATGCAAGACGTCATTTTAGAAAAGACTTTTTCACTATTCAATAAATAGATTCAAATCTATTTGAATCTAGAATCAAACTTTCTGTTTGATTCTAATAGAATCAATAGAATAGCACTAGTTCGTATGTGACGTCTTGCATATGGTTCTAGAATTCTAATCTATTGATTCTAGACCAGCTAGAATCAATAGTAGATAGAACAGTGAAAGTTTGATTCTAGCTAGTCTATCTACTATTTCTATGAGTCATATGCAAGACGTCATTTTAGAAAAGACTTTTTCACTATTCAATAAATAGATTCAAATCTATTTGAATCTAGAATCAAACTTTCTGTTTGATTCTAATAGAATCAATAGAATAGCACTAGTTCGTATGTGACGTCTTGCATATGGTTCTAGAATTCTAATCTATTGATTCTAGCTAGTCTATCTACTATTTCTATGAGTCATATGCAAGACGTCATTTTAGAAAAGACTTTTTCACTATTCAATAAATAGATTCAAATCTATTTGAATCTAGAATCAAACTTTCTGTTTGATTCTAATAGAATCAATAGAATAGCACTAGTTCGTATGTGACGTCTTGCATATGGTTCTAGAATTCTAATCTATATTGATTCTAGCTAGTCTATCTACTATTTCTATGAGTCATATGCAAGACGTCATTTTAGAAAAGACTTTTTCACTATTCAATAAATAGATTCAAATCTATTTGAATCTAGAATCAAACTTTCTGTTTGATTCTAATAGAATCAATAGAATAGCACTAGTTCGTATGTGACGTCTTGCATATGGTTCTAGAATTCTAATCTATTGATTCTAGACCAGCTAGAATCAATAGTAGATAGAACAGTGAAAGTTTGATTCTAGCTAGTCTATCTACTATTTCTATGAGTCATATGCAAGACGTCATTTTAGAAAAGACTTTTTCACTATTCAATAAATAGATTCAAATCTATTTGAATCTAGAATCAAACTTTCTGTTTGATTCTAATAGAATCAATAGAATAGCACTAGTTCGTATGTGACGTCTTGCATATGGTTCTAGAATTCTAATCTATTGATTCTAGCTAGTCTATCTACTATTTCTATGAGTCATATGCAAGACGTCATTTTAGAAAAGACTTTTTCACTATTCAATAAATAGATTCAAATCTATTTGAATCTAGAATCAAACTTTCTGTTTGATTCTAATAGAATCAATAGAATAGCACTAGTTCGTATGTGACGTCTTGCATATGGTTCTAGAATTCTAATCTATTGATTCTAGACCAGCTAGAATCAATAGTAGATAGAACAGTGAAAGTTTGATTCTAGCTAGTCTATCTACTATTTCTATGAGTCATATGCAAGACGTCATTTTAGAAAAGACTTTTTCACTATTCAATAAATAGATTCAAATCTATTTGAATCTAGAATCAAACTTTCTGTTTGATTCTAATAGAATCAATAGAATAGCACTAGTTCGTATGTGACGTCTTGCATATGGTTCTAGAATTCTAATCTATTGATTCTAGCTAGTCTATCTACTATTTCTATGAGTCATATGCAAGACGTCATTTTAGAAAAGACTTTTTCACTATTCAATAAATAGATTCAAATCTATTTGAATCTAGAATCAAACTTTCTGTTTGATTCTAATAGAATCAATAGAATAGCACTAGTTCGTATGTGACGTCTTGCATATGGTTCTAGAATTCTAATCTATTGATTCTAGACCAGCTAGAATCAATAGTAGATAGAACAGTGAAAGTTTGATTCTAGCTAGTCTATCTACTATTTCTATGAGTCATATGCAAGACGTCATTTTAGAAAAGACTTTTTCACTATTCAATAAATAGATTCAAATCTATTTGAATCTAGAATCAAACTTTCTGTTTGATTCTAATAGAATCAATAGAATAGCACTAGTTCGTATGTGACGTCTTGCATATGGTTCTAGAATTCTAATCTATTGATTCTAGCTAGTCTATCTACTATTTCTATGAGTCATATGCAAGACGTCATTTTAGAAAAGACTTTTTCACTATTCAATAAATAGATTCAAATCTATTTGAATCTAGAATCAAACTTTCTGTTTGATTCTAATAGAATCAATAGAATAGCACTAGTTCGTATGTGACGTCTTGCATATGGTTCTAGAATTCTAATCTATTGATTCTAGACCAGCTAGAATCAATAGTAGATAGAACAGTGAAAGTTTGATTCTAGCTAGTCTATCTACTATTTCTATGAGTCATATGCAAGACGTCATTTTAGAAAAGACTTTTTCACTATTCAATAAATAGATTCAAATCTATTTGAATCTAGAATCAAACTTTCTGTTTGATTCTAATAGAATCAATAGAATAGCACTAGTTCGTATGTGACGTCTTGCATATGGTTCTAGAATTCTAATCTATTGATTCTAGCTAGTCTATCTACTATTTCTATGAGTCATATGCAAGACGTCATTTTAGAAAAGACTTTTTCACTATTCAATAAATAGATTCAAATCTATTTGAATCTAGAATCAAACTTTCTGTTTGATTCTAATAGAATCAATAGAATAGCACTAGTTCGTATGTGACGTCTTGCATATGGTTCTAGAATTCTAATCTATTGATTCTAGACCAGCTAGAATCAATAGTAGATAGAACAGTGAAAGTTTGATTCTAGCTAGTCTATCTACTATTTCTATGAGTCATATGCAAGACGTCATTTTAGAAAAGACTTTTTCACTATTCAATAAATAGATTCAAATCTATTTGAATCTAGAATCAAACTTTCTGTTTGATTCTAATAGAATCAATAGAATAGCACTAGTTCGTATGTGACGTCTTGCATATGGTTCTAGAATTCTAATCTATTGATTCTAGCTAGTCTATCTACTATTTCTATGAGTCATATGCAAGACGTCATTTTAGAAAAGACTTTTTCACTATTCAATAAATAGATTCAAATCTATTTGAATCTAGAATCAAACTTTCTGTTTGATTCTAATAGAATCAATAGAATAGCACTAGTTCGTATGTGACGTCTTGCATATGGTTCTAGAATTCTAATCTATTGATTCTAGACCAGCTAGAATCAATAGTAGATAGAACAGTGAAAGTTTGAACTAGCTAGTCTATCTACTATTTCTATGAGTCATATGCAAGACGTCATTTTAGAAAAGACTTTTTCACTATTCAATAAATAGATTCAAATCTATTTGAATCTAGAATCAAACTTTCTGTTTGATTCTAATAGAATCAATAGAATAGCACTAGTTCGTATGTGACGTCTTGCATATGGTTCTAGAATTCTAATCTATTGATTCTAGCTAGTCTATCTACTATTTCTATGAGTCATATGCAAGACGTCATTTTAGAAAAGACTTTTTCACTATTCAATAAATAGATTCAAATCTATTTGAATCTAGAATCAAACTTTCTGTTTGATTCTAATAGAATCAATAGAATAGCACTAGTTCGTATGTGACGTCTTGCATATGGTTCTAGAATTCTAATTTATTGATTCTAGACCAGCTAGAATCAATAGTAGATAGAACAGTGAAAGTTGATTCTAGCTAGTCTATCTACTATTTCTATGAGTCATATGCAAGACGTCATTTTAGAAAAGACTTTTTCACTATTCAATAAATAGATTCAAATCTATTTGAATCTAGAATCAAACTTTCTGTTTGATTCTAATAGAATCAATAGAATAGCACTAGTTCGTATGTGACGTCTTGCATATGGTTCTAGAATTCTAATCTATTGATTCTAGCTAGTCTATCTACTATTTCTATGAGTCATATGCAAGACGTCATTTTAGAAAAGACTTTTTCACTATTCAATAAATAGATTCAAATCTATTTGAATCTAGAATCAAACTTTCTGTTTGATTCTAATAGAATCAATAGAATAGCACTAGTTCGTATGTGACGTCTTGCATATGGTTCTAGAATTCTAATCTATTGATTCTAGACCAGCTAGAATCAATAGTAGATAGAACAGTGAAAGTTTGATTCTAGCTAGTCTATCTACTATTTCTATGAGTCATATGCAAGACGTCATTTTAGAAAAGACTTTTTCACTATTCAATAAATAGATTCAAATCTATTTGAATCTAGAATCAAACTTTCTGTTTGATTCTAATAGAATCAATAGAATAGCACTAGTTCGTATGTGACGTCTTGCATATGGTTCTAGAATTCTAATCTATTGATTCTAGCTAGTCTATCTACTATTTCTATGAGTCATATGCAAGACGTCATTTTAGAAAAGACTTTTTCACTATTCAATAAATAGATTCAAATCTATTTGAATCTAGAATCAAACTTTCTGTTTGATTCTAATAGAATCAATAGAATAGCACTAGTTCGTATGTGACGTCTTGCATATGGTTCTAGAATTCTAATCTATTGATTCTAGACCAGCTAGAATCAATAGTAGATAGAACAGTGAAAGTTTGATTCTAGCTAGTCTATCTACTATTTCTATGAGTCATATGCAAGACGTCATTTTAGAAAAGACTTTTTCACTATTCAATAAATAGATTCAAATCTATTTGAATCTAGAATCAAACTTTCTGTTTGATTCTAATAGAATCAATAGAATAGCACTAGTTCGTATGTGACGTCTTGCATATGGTTCTAGAATTCTAATCTATTGATTCTAGCTAGTCTATCTACTATTTCTATGAGTCATATGCAAGACGTCATTTTAGAAAAGACTTTTTCACTATTCAATAAATAGATTCAAATCTATTTGAATCTAGAATCAAACTTTCTGTTTGATTCTAATAGAATCAATAGAATAGCACTAGTTCGTATGTGACGTCTTGCATATGGTTCTAGAATTCTAATCTATTGATTCTAGACCAGCTAGAATCAATAGTAGATAGAACAGTGAAAGTTTGATTCTAGCTAGTCTATCTATGAGTCATATGCAAGACGTCATTTTAGAAAAGACTTTTTCACTATTCAATAAATAGATTCAAATCTATTTGAATCTAGAATCAAACTTTCTGTTTGATTCTAATAGAATCAATAGAATAGCACTAGTTCGTATGTGACGTCTTGCATATGGTTCTAGAATTCTAATCTATTGATTCTAGCTAGTCTATCTACTATTTCTATGAGTCATATGCAAGACGTCATTTTAGAA
>NW_027065976.1:0-20076 GCF_032884065.1 Artemia franciscana
TTTTCGAGGGTAATAGCTACGTATGTTGAAAAAATGAAGATATTAGACTATTTTATGTTTGCAAATGGTAAAGAATGTGATTAAAGGCTCTTTTCCTATGTCAAAAGTTTTAGTTTTCGAGGGTAATAGCTACGTATGTTGAAAACATGAAGATATTAGACTATTTTATGATTTCAAATGGTAAAGAATGTGATTAAAGGCTCTTTTCCTATTTCAAAAGTTTTCGTTTTCGAGGGTAATAGCTACGTATGTTGGAAAAATGAAGATATTAGACTATTTTATGATTGCACATGGTAAGGAATGTGATTAAAGGCTCTTTTCCTATGTCAAAAGTTTTAGTTTTCGAGGGTAATAGCTACGTATGTTGAAAAAATGAAGATATTAGACTATTTTATGATTGCAAATGGTAAAGAATGTGATTAAAGGCTCTTTTCCTATGTCAAAAGTTTTAGTTTTCGAGGGTAATAGCTACGTATGTTGAAAAAATGAAGATATTAGACTATTTTATGATTGCAAATGGTAAAGAATGTGATTAAAGGCTCTTTTCCTATGTCAAAAGTTTCATTTTTCGAGGGTAATAGCTACGTATGTTGGAAAAATGAAGATATTAGACTATTTTATGATTGCACATGGTAAAGAATGTGCTTAAAGGCTCTTTTCCTATGGCAAAAGTTTTCGTTTTCGAGGGTAATAGCTACGTATGTTGGAAAAAATGAAGATATTAGACTATTTTATGATTGCACATGGTAAAGAATGTGATTAAAGGCTCTTTTCCTATGTCAAAAGTTTTAGTTTTCGAGGGTAATAGCTACGTATGTTGAAAAAATGAAGATATTAGACTATTTTATGATTGCAAATGGTAAAGAATGTGATTAAAGGCTCTTTTCCTATTTCAAAAGTTTTAGTTTTCGAGGGTAATAGCTGCGTATGTTGGAAAAATGAAGATATTAGACTATTTTATGATTGCACATGGTAAAGAATGTGATTAAAGGCTCTTTTTCTATGTCAAAAGTTTTAGTTTTCGAGGGTAATTGTTACGTATGTTGAAAAAATGAAGATATTAGACTATTTTATGATTGCAAATGGTAAAGAATGTGATTAAAGGCTCTTTTCCTATGTCAAAAGTTTTAGTTTTCGAGGGTAATAGTTACGTATGTTGAAAAAATGAAGATATTAGACTACTTTATGATTGCAAATGGTAAAGAAAGTGCTTAAAGGCTCTTTTCCTATTTCAAAAGTCTTAGTTTTCGAGGGTAATAGCTACGTATGTTGAAAAAATGAAGATATTAGACTATTTTATGATTGCACATGGTAAAGAATGTGATTAAAGGCTCTTTTTCTATGTCAAAAGTTTGCGTTTTCGAGGGTAATAGCTACGTAAAAAATGTGTAAAAAATGGTAAGGCTCTTACCAAATGGTAAAAAATGTGATTAAAGGCTCTTTTCCTATGTCAAAAGTTTTAGTTTTTAAGAGCCTTTAATCACATTCTTTACCATGTGCAATCATAAAATAGTCTAATATCTTCATTTTTCCAACATACGTAGCTATTACCCTCGAAAACGAAAACTTTTGAAATAGGAAAAGAGCCTTTAATCACATTCTTTACCATGTGCAATCATAAAATAGTCTAATATCTTCATTTTTTCAACATACGTAGCTATTACCCTCGAAAACTAGAACTTTTGAAATAGGAAAAGAGCCTTTAAGCACTTTCTTTACCATGTGCAATCATAAAATAGTCTAATATCTTCATTTTTCCAACATACGTAGCTAGTACCCTCGAAAACTAAAACTTTTGAAATAGGAAAAGAGCCTTTAATCACATTCTTTACCATTTGCAATCATAAAATAGTCTAATATCTTCATTTTTTCAACATACGTAGCTATTACTCTCGAAAACTAAAACTTTTGAAATAGGAAAAGAGCCTTTAAGCACTTTCTTTACCATGTGCAATCATAAAATAGTCTAATATCTTCATTTTTCCAACATACGTAGCTATTACCCTCGAAGACTAAAACTTTTGACATAGGAAAAGAGCCTTTAAGCACTTTCTTTACCATTTGCAATTATAAAATAGTCTAATATCTTCATTTTTCCAACATACGTAGCTATTACCCTCGAAAACTAAAACTTTTAACATAGGAAAAGAGCCTTTAATCACATTCTTTACCATGTGCAATCATAAAATAGTCTAATATCTTCATTTTTTCAACATACGTAGCTATTACCCTCGAAAACTAAAACTTTTGAAATAGGAAAAGAGCCTTTAAGCACTTTCTTTACCATTTGCAATCATAAAACAGTCTAATATCTTCATTTTTCCAACATACGTAGCTATTACCCTCGAAAACTAAAACTTTTGACATAGGAAAAGAGCCTTTAAGCACTTTCTTTACCATGTGCAATCATAAAATAGTCTAATATCTTCATTTTTCCAACATACGTAGCTATTACCCTCGAAAACTAAAACTTTTGACATAGGAAAAGAGCCTTTAATCACATTCTTTACCATGCAATCATAAAATAGTCTAATATCTTCATTTTTCCAACATACGTAGCTATTACCCTCGAAAACTAAAACTTTTGCCATAGGAAAAGAGCCTTTAAGCACATTCTTTACCATGTGCAATCATAAAATAGTCTAATATCTTCATTTTTCCAACATACGTAGCACTTTCTTTACCATGTGCAATCATAAAATAGTCTAATATCTTAACATACGTAGCTATTACCCTCGAAAACTAAAACTTTTGACATAGGAAAAGAGCCTTTAATCACATTTGTTACCATGTGCAATCATAAAATAGTCTAATATCTTCATTTTTTCAACATACGTAGCTATTACCCTCGAAAACTAAAACTTTTGACATAGGAAAAGAGCCTTTAATCACATTCGTTACCATTTGCAATTATAAAATAGTCTAATATCTTCATTTTTTCAACATACGTAGCTATTACCCTCGAAAACTAAAACTTTTGAAATAGGAAAAGAGCCTTTAAGCACATTCTTTACCATGTGCAATCATAAAATAGTCTAATATCTTCATTTTTTCAACATACGTAGCTATTACCCTCGAAAACTAAAACTTTTGACATAGGAAAAGAGCCTTTAATCACATTCTTTACCATTTGCAATCATAAAATAGTCTAATATCTTCATTTTTTCAACATACGTAGCTATTACCCTCGAAAACTAAAACTTTTGACATAGGAAAAGAGCCTTTAATCACATTCTTTACCATTTGCAATCATAAAATAGTCTAATATCTTCATTTTTTCAACATACGTAGCTATTACCCTCGAAAACGAAAACTTTTGAAATAGGAAAAAGAGCCTTTAATCACATTCTTTACCATGTTGCAATCATAAAATAGTCTAATATCTTCATTTTTTCCAACATACGTAGCTATTACCCTCGAAAACGAAAACTTTTGAAATAGGAAAAGAGCCTTTAATCACATTCTTTACCATGTGCAATCATAAAATAGTCTAATATCTTCATTTTTTCAACATACGTAGCTATTACCCTCGAAAACTAAAACTTTTGAAATAGGAAAAGAGCCTTTAAGCACTTTCTTTACCATTTGCAATCATAAAATAGTCTAATATCTTCATTTTTCCAACATACGTAGCTATTACCCTCAAAGACTAAAACTTTTGACATAGGAAAAGAGCCTTTAAGCACTTTCTTTACCATTTGCAATTATAAAATAGTCTAATATCTTCATTTTTCCAACATACGTAGCAATTACCCTCGAAAACTAAAACTTTTAACAAAGGAAAAGAGCCTTTAATCACATTCTTTACCATGAGCAATCATAAAATAGTCTAATATCTTCATTTTTCCAAATACGTAGCTATTACCCTCGAAAACTAAAACTTTTGACATAGGAAAAGAGCCTTTAATCACATTCTTTACCATGTGCAATCATAAAATAGTCTAATATCTTCATTTTTTCAACATACGTAGCTATTACCCTCGAAAACTAAAACTTTTGAAATAGGAAAAGAGCCTTTAATCACATTCTTTACCATGTACAATCATAAAATAGTCTAATATCTTCATTTTTTCAACATACGTAGCTATTACCCTCGAAAACGAAAACTTTTGAAATAGGAAAAGAGCCTTTAATCACATTCTTCACCATTTGCAATCATAAAATAGTCTAATATCTTCATTTTTGCAGCATACATAGCTATTACCCTCGAAAACGAAAACTTTTGAAATAGGAAAAGAGCCTTTAATCACATTCTTTACCATTTGCAATCATAAAATAGTCTAATATCTTCATTTTTTCCAACATACGTAGCTATTACACTCGAAAACTAAAACTTTTGACATAGGAAAAGAGCCTTTAATCACATTCTTTACCATTTGCAATCATAAAATAGTCTAATATCTTCATTTTTTAACATACGTAGCTATTATCCTCGAAAACGAAAACTTTTGAAATAGGAAAAGAGCCTTTAATCACATTCTTTACCATTTGCAATCATAAAATAGTCTAATATCTTCATTTTTCCAACATACGTAGCTATTACCCTCGAAAACTAAAACTTTTGACATAGGAAAAGAGCCTTTAATCACATTCTTTACCATTTGCAATCATAAAATAGTCTAATATCTTCATTTTTTCAACATACGTAGCTATTACCCTCGAAAACTAAAACTTTTGAATAGGAAAAGAGCCTTTAAGCACTTTCTGTACCATGTGCAATCATAAAATAGTCTAATATCTTCATTTTTCCAACATACGTAGCTATTACCCTCGAGAACTAAAACTTTTGACATAGGAAAAGAGCCTTTAATCACATTCTTTACCATGTGCAATCATAAAATAGTCTAATATCTTCATTTTTCCAACATACGTAGCTATTACGCTCGAAAACTAAAACTTTTGACATGGGAAAAGAGCCTTTAATCACATTCTTTACCATGTGCAATCATAAAATAGTCTAATATCTTCATTTTTCCAACATACGTAGCTATTACCCTCGAAAACTAAAACTTTTGAAATAGGAAAAGAGCCTTTAATCACATTCTTTACCATTTGCAATCATAAAATAGTCTAATATCTTCATTTTTTCAACATACGTAGCTATTACCCTCGAAAACTAAAACTGTTGACATAGGAAAAGAGCCTTTAATCACATTCTTTACCATTTGCAATCATAAAATAGTCTAATATCTTCATTTTTTCAACATACGTAGCTATTACCCTCGAAAAGTAAAACTTTTGACATAGGAAAAGAGCCTTTAATCACATTCTTTACCATGTGCAATCATAAAATAGTCTAATATCTTCATTTTTTCAACATACGTAGCTATTACCCTCGAAAAATAAAACTTTTGACATAGGAAAAGAGCCTTTAATCACATTCTTTACCATTTGCAATCATAAAATAGTCTAATATCTTCATTTTTCAACATACGTAGCTATTACCCTCGAAAACTAAAACTTTTACCATAGAAAAAGAGCCTTTAATCACATTCTTTACCATGTGTAATCATAAAATAGTCTAATATCTTCATTTTTCCAACATACGTAGCTATTACCCTCGAAAACTAAATTTTTTGACATAGGAAAAGAGCCTTTAATCACATTCTTTACCATTTGCAATCATAAAATAGTCTAATATGTTCATTTTTTCAACATACTTAGCTATTACCCTCAAAAACTATAACTTTTGACATAGGAAAAGAGCCTTTAATCACATTCTTTACCATGTACAATAATAAAATAGTCTAATATCTTCATTTTTCCAACATACGTAGCTATTACCCGCGAAAACGAAAACTTTTGAAATAGGAAAAGAGCCTTTAATCACATTCTTTACCATTTGCAATCATAAAATAGTCTAATATCTTCATTTTTTCAACATACGTAGCTATTACCCTCGAAAACTAAAACTTTCGAAATAGGAAAAGAGCCTTTAAGAACTTTCTTTACCATGTGCAATCATAAAATAGTCTAATATCTTCATTTTTCCAACATGAAGATATTAGACTATTTTATGATTGCAAATGGTAACGAATGTGATTAAAGGCTCTTTTCTTACGTCAAAAGTTTTAGTTTTCGAGGGTAATAGCTACGTATGTTGGAAAAATGAAGATATTAGACTATTTTATGATTGCACATGGTAAAGAAAGTGCTTAAAGGCTCTTTTCCTATTTCAAAAGTTTTAGTTTTCGAGGGTAATAGCTACGTATGTTGAAAAAATGAAGATATTAGACTATTTTATAATTGCAAATGGTAACGAATGTGATTAAAGGCTCTTTTCCTATGTCAAAAGTTTTAGTTTTCGAGGGTAATAGCTACGTATGTTGAAAAAATGAAGATATTAGACTATTTTATAATTGCAAATGGTAACAAATATGATTAAAGGCTCTTTTCCTATGTCAAAGTTTTAGTTTTCGAGGGTAATAGCTACGTATGTTAAGATATTAGACTATTTTATGATTGCACATGGTAAAGAAAGTTATGTTGGAAAAATGAAGATATTAGACTATTTTATGATTGCACATGTAAAGAATGTGCTTAAAGGCTCTTTTCCTATGGCAAAAGTTTTCGTTTTCGAGGGTAATAGCTACGTATGTTGGAAAAATGAAGATATTAGACTATTTTATGATTGCACATGGTAAAGAATGTGATTAAAGGCTCTTTTCCTATGTCAAAAGTTTTAGTTTTCGAGGGTAATAGCTACGTATGTTGGAAAAATGAAGATATTAGACTATTTTATAATTGCAAATGGTAAAGAAAGTGCTTAAAGGCTCTTTTCCTATTTCAAAAGTTTTAGTTTTCGAGGGTAATAGCTACATATGTTGAAAAAATGAAGATATTAGACTATTTTATGATTACAAATGGTAAAGAATGTGATTAAAGGCTCTTTTCCTATGTTAAAAGTTTTAGTTTTCGAGGGTAATTGCTACGTATGTTGGAAAAAATGAAGATATTAGACTATTTTATAATTGCAAATGGTAAAGAAAGTGCTTAAAGGCTCTTTTCCTATGTCAAAAGTTTTAGTCTTCGAGGGTAATAGCTACGTATGTTGGAAAAATGAAGATATTAGGCTATTTTATGATAACACATGGTAAAGAAAGTGCTTAAAGGCTCTTTTCCTATTTCAAAAGTTTTAGTTTTCGAGAGTAATAGCTACGTATGTTGAAAAAATGAAGATATTAGACTATTTTATGATTGCAAATGGTAAAGAATGTGATTAAAGGCTCTTTTCCTATTTCAAAAGTTTTCTTTTTCGAGGGTAATAGCTACGTATGTTGGAAAAATGAAGATATTAGACTATTTTATGATTGCACATGGTAAAGAATGTGATTAAAGGCTCTTTTTCTATGTCAAAAGATTTCGTTTTCGAGGGTAATAGCTACGTATGTTGAAAAAATGAAGATATTAGACTATTTTATGATTGCAAATGGTAAAGAATGTGATTAAAGGCTCTTTTCCTATGTCAAAAGTTTTAGTTTTCGAGGGTAATAGCTACGCATGTTGAAAAAATGAAGATATTAGACTATTTTATGATTGCAAATGGTAACGAATGTGATTAAAGGCTCTTTTCCTATGTCAAAAGTTTTAGTTTTCGAGGGTAATAGCTACGTATGTGGGAGAAATGAAGATATTAGACTATTTTATGATTGCACATGGTAAAGAAAGTGATTAAAGGCTCTTTTCCTATGTCAAAAGTTTTAGTTTTCGAGGGTAATAGCTACGTATGTTGGAAAAATGAAGATATTAGACTATTTTATGATTGCAAATGGTAAAGAATGTGATTAAAGGCTCTTTTCCTATTTCAAAAGTTTTAGTTTTCGAGGGTAATAGCTACGTATGCTGCAAAAATGAAGATATTAGACTATTTTATGATTGCAAATGGTAAAGAATGTGATTAAAGGCTCTTTTCCTATGTCAAAAGTTTTAGTTTTCGAGGGTAATAGCTACGTATGTTGAAAAAATGAAGATATTAGACTATTTTATGATTGCACATGGTAAAGAATGTGATTAAAGGCTCTTTTCCTATGTCAAAAGTTTTAGTTTTCGAGGGTAATAGCTACGTAAGTTAAGTTTAGACTATTTTATGATTGCACATGGTAAAGAAAGTATGTTGGAAAAATGAAGATATTAGACTATTTTATGATTGCACATGGTAAAGAATGTGCTTAAAGGCTCTTTTCCTATGTCAAAAGTTTTAGTTTTCGAGGGTAATAGCTACGTATGTTGGAAAAATGAAGATATTAGACTATTTTATGATTGCACATGGTAAAGAAAGTGCTTAAAGGCTCTTTTCCTATGTCAAAAGTTTTAGTTTTCGAGGGTAATAGCTACGTATGTTGGAAAAATGAAGATATTAGACTATTTTATGATTGCAAATGGTAAAGAAAGTGCTTAAAGGCTCTTTTCCTATGTTCAAAAGTTTTAGTTTTCGAGGGTAATAGCTACGTATGTTGGAAAAATGAAGATATTAGACTATTTTATAATTGCAAATGGTAAAGAAAGTGCTTAAAGGCTCTTTTCCTATGTTCAAAAGTTTTAGTTTCGAGGGTAATAGCTACGTATGTTGGAAAAATGAAGATATTAGACTATTTTATAATTGCAAATGGTAAAGAAAGTGCTTAAAGGCTCTTTTCCTATGTTAAAAGTTTTAGTTTCGAGGGTAATAGCTACGTATGTTGGAAAAATGAAGATATTAGACTATTTTATAATTGCAAATGGTAAAGAAAGTGCTTAAAGGCTCTTTTCCTATGTTCAAAAGTTTTAGTTTTCGAGGGTAATAGCTACGTATGTTGGAAAAATGAAGATATTAGACTATTTTATAATTGCAAATGGTAAAGAAAGTGCTTAAAGGCTCTTTTCCTATGTTCAAAAGTTTTAGTTTTCGAGGGTAATAGCTACGTATGTTGGAAAAATGAAGATATTAGACTATTTTATGATTGCAAATGGTAAAGAAAGTGCTTAAAGGCTCTTTTCCTATGTTAAAAGTTTTAGTTTTCGAGGGTAATAGCTACGTATGTTGGAAAAATGAAGATATTAGACTATTTTATGATTGCAAATGGTAAAGAAAGTGCTTAAAGGCTCTTTTCCTATTTCAAAAGTTTTAGTCTTTCGAGGGTAATAGCTACGTATGTTGGAAAAATGAAGATATTAGACTATTTTATGATTGCACATGGTAAAGAATGTGATTAAAGGCTCTTTTCCTATTTCAAAAGTTTTCTTTTCGAGGGTAATAGCTACGTATGTTGAAAAAATGAAGATATTAGACTATTTTATGATTGCAAATGGTAAAGAATGTGATTAAAGGCTCTTTTCCTATGTCAAAAGTTTTCTTTTCGAGGGTAATAGCTACGTATGTTGAAAAAATGAAGATATTAGACTATTTTATGATTGCAAATGGTAAAGAATGTGATTAAAGGCTCTTTTCCTATGTCAAAAGTTTTCGTTTTCGAGGGTAATAGCTACGTATGTTGAAAAAATGAAGATATTAGACTATTTTATGATTGCAAATGGTAAAGAATGTGATTAAAGGCTCTTTTCCTATGTCAAAAGTTTTAGTTTTCGAGGGTAATAGCTACGTATGTTGAAAAAATGAAGATATTAGACTATTTTATGATTGCAAATGGTAACGAATGTGATTAAAGGCTCTTTTCCTATGTCAAAAGTTTTAGTTTTCGAGGGTAATAGCTACGTATGTTGAAAAAATGAAGATATTAGACTATTTTATAATTGCAAATGGTAACGAATGTGATTAAAGGCTCTTTTCCTATGTCAAAAGTTTTAGTTTTCGAGGGTAATAGCTACGTATGTTGAAAAAATGAAGATATTAGACTATTTTATAATTGCAAATGGTAACGAATGTGATTAAAGGCTCTTTTCCTATGTCAAAAGTTTTAGTTTTCGAGGGTAATAGCTACGTATGTTGAAAAAATGAAGATATTAGACTATTTTATGATTGCACATGGTAAAGAATGTGATTAAAGGCTCTTTTCCTATGTCAAAAGTTTTAGTTTTCGAGGGTAATAGCTACGTAAGTTAAGTTTAGACTATTTTATGATTGAATGGTAAAGAAAGTATGTTGGAAAAATGAAGATATTAGACTATTTTATGATTGCACATGGTAAAGAATGTGCTTAAAGGCTCTTTTCCTATGTCAAAAGTTTTAGTTTTCGAGGGTAATAGCTACGTATGTTGGAAAAATGAAGATATTAGACTATTTTATGATTGCACATGGTAAAGAAAGTGCTTAAAGGCTCTTTTCCTATGTCAAAAGTTTTAGTTTTCGAGGGTAATAGCTACGTATGTTGGAAAAATGAAGATATTAGACTATTTTATGATTGCAAATGGTAAAGAAAGTGCTTAAAGGCTCTTTTCCTATTTCAAAAGTTTTAGTTTTCGAGGGTAATAGCTACGTATGTTGAAAAAATGAAGATATTAGACTATTTTATGATTGCAAATGGTAAAGAAAGTGCTTAAAGGCTCTTTTCCTATTTCAAAAGTTTTAGTTTTCGAGGGTAATAGCTACGTATGTTGAAAAAATGAAGATATTAGACTATTTTATGATTGCAAATGGTAAAGAATGTGATTAAAGGCTCTTTTCCTATGTTAAAAGTTTTAGTTTCGAGGGTAATAGCTACGTATGTTGGAAAAATGAAGATATTAGACTATTTTATAATTGCAAATGGTAAAGAAAGTGCTTAAAGGCTCTTTTCCTATTTCAAAAGTTTTAGTTTTCGAGGGTAATAGCTACATATGTTGAAAAAATGAAGATATTAGACTATTTTATGATTGCAAATGGTAAAGAATGTGATTAAAGGCTCTTTTCCTATGTTAAAAGTTTTAGTTTTTGAGGGTAATTGCTACGTATGTTGGAAAAATGAAGATATTAGACTATTTTATAATTGCAAATGGTAAAGAAAGTGCTTAAAGGCTCTTTTCCTATGTCAAAAGTTTTAGTCTTCGAGGGTAATAGCTACGTATGTTGAAAAAATGAAGATATTAGACTATTTTATGATTGCACATGGTAAAGAAAGTGCTTAAAGGCTCTTTTCCTATTTCAAAAGTTTTAGTTTTCGGGAGTAATAGCTACGTATGTTGAAAAAATGAAGATATTAGACTATTTTATGATTGCAAATGGTAAAGAATGTGATTAAAGGCTCTTTTCCTATTTCAAAAGTTTTCTTTTTCGAGGGTAATAGCTACGTATGTTGGAAAAATGAAGATATTAGACTATTTTATGATTGCACATGGTAAAGAATGTGATTAAAGGCTCTTTTTCTATGTCAAAAGTTTTCGTTTTCGAGGGTAATAGCTACGTATGTTGAAAAAATGAAGATATTAGACTATTTTATGATTGCAAATGGTAAAGAATGTGATTAAAGGCTCTTTTCCTATGTCAAAAGTTTTAGTTTTCGAGGGTAATAGCTACGCATGTTGAAAAAATGAAGATATTAGACTATTTTATGATTGCAAATGGTAACGAATGTGATTAAAGGCTCTTTTCCTATGTCAAAAGTTTTAGTTTTCGAGGGTAATAGCTACGTATGTGGGAAAAATGAAGATATTAGACTATTTTATGATTGCACATGGTAAAGAAAGTGCTTAAAGGCTCTTTTCCTATTTCAAAAGTTTTAGTTTTCGAGGGTAATAGCTACGTATGTTGAAAAAATGAAGATATTAGACTATTTTATAATTGCAAATGGTAACGAATGTGATTAAAGGCTCTTTTCCTATGTCAAAAGTTTTAGTTTTCGAGGGTAATAGCTACGTATGTTGAAAAAATGAAGATATTAGACTATTTTATAATTGCAAATGGTAACAAATGTGATTAAAGGCTCTTTTCCTATGTCAAAAGTTTTAGTTTTCGAGGGTAATAGCTACGTATGTTAAGGTATTAGACTATTTTATGATTGCACATGGTAAAGAAAGTTATGTTGGAAAAATGAAGATATTAGACTATTTTATGATTGCACATGGTAAAGAATGTGCTTAAAGGCTCTTTTCCTATGGCAAAAGTTTTCGTTTTCGAGGGTAATAGCTACGTATGTTGGAAAAATGAAGATATTAGACTATTTTATGATTGCACATGGTAAAGAAAGTGCTTAAAAGCTCTTTTCCTATGTCAAAAGTTTTAGTTTTCGAGGGTAATAGCTACGTATGTTGGAAAAATGAAGATATTAGACTGTTTTATAATTGCAAATGGTAAAGAAAGTGCTTAAAGGCTCTTTTCCTATTTCAAAAGTTTTAGTTTTCGAGGGTAATAGCTACGTATGTTGAAAAAATGAAGATATTAGACTATTTTATGATTGCAAATGGTAAAGAATGTGATTAAAGGCTCTTTTCCTATGTTAAAAGTTTTAGTTTTCGAGGGTAATAGCTACGTATGTTGGAAAAATGAAGATATTAGACTATTTTATAATTGCAAATGGTAAAGAAAGTGCTTAAAGGCTCTTTTCCTATGTCAAAAGTTTTAGTCTTCGAGGGTAATAGCTACGTATGTTGGAAAAATGAAGATATTAGACTATTTTATAATTGCAAATGGTAAAGAAAGTGCTTAAAGGCTCTTTTCCTATTTCAAAAGTTTTAGTTTTCGAGGGTAATAGCTACATATGTTGAAAAAATGAAGATATTAGACTATTTTATGATTGCAAATGGTAAAGAATGTGATTAAAGGCTCTTTTCCTATGTTAAAAGTTTTAGTTTTCGAGGGTTATTGCTACGTATGTTGGAAAAATGAAGATATTAGACTATTTTATAATTGCAAATGGTAAAGAAAGTGCTTAAAGGCTCTTTTCCTATGTCAAAAGTTTTAGTCTTCGAGGGTAATAGCTACGTATGTTGGAAAAATGAAGATATTAGACTATTTTATGATTGCACATGGTAAAGAAAGTGCTTATAGGCTCTTTTCCTATTTCAAAAGTTTTAGTTTTCGAGAGTAATAGCTACGTATGTTGAAAAAATGAAGATATTAGACTATTTTATGATTGCAAATGGTAAAGAATGTGATTAAAGGCTCTTTTCCTATTTCAAAAGTTTTCTTTTTCGAGGGTAATAGCTACGTATGTTGGAAAAATGAAGATATTAGACTATTTTATGATTGCACATGGTAAAGAATGTGATTAAAGGCTCTTTTTCTATGTCAAAAGTTTTCGTTTTCGAGGGTAATAGCTACGTATGTTGAAAAAATGAAGATATTAGACTATTTTATGATTGCAAATGGTAAAGAATGTGATTAAAGGCTCTTTTCCTATGTCAAAAGTTTTAGTTTTCGAGGGTAATAGCTACGCATGTTGAAAAAATGAAGATATTAGACTATTTTATGATTGCAAATGGTAACGAATGTGATTAAAGGCTCTTTTCCTATGTCAAAAGTTTTAGTTTTCGAGGGTAATAGCTACGTATGTGGGAAAAATGAAGATATTAGACTATTTTATGATTGCACATGGTAAAGAAAGTGCTTAAAGGCTCTTTTCCTATTTCAAAAGTTTTAGTTTTCGAGGGTAATAGCTACGTATGTTGAAAAAATGAAGATATTAGACTATTTTATAATTGCAAATGGTAACGAATGTGATTAAAGGCTCTTTTCCTATGTCAAAAGTTTTAGTTTTCGAGGGTAATAGCTACGTATGTTGAAAAAATGAAGATATTAGACTATTTTATAATTGCAAATGGTAACAAATGTGATTAAAGGCTCTTTTCCTATGTCAAAAGTTTTAGTTTTCGAGGGTAATAGCTACGTATGTTAAGATATTAGACTATTTTATGATTGCACATGGTAAAGAAAGTTATGTTGGAAAAATGAAGATATTAGACTATTTTATGATTGCACATGGTAAAGAATGTGCTTAAAGGCTCTTTTCCTATGGCAAAAGTTTTCGTTTTCGAGGGTAATAGCTACGTATGTTGGAAAAATGAAGATATTAGACTATTTTATGATTGCACATGGTAAAGAATGCGATTAAAGGCTCTTTTCCTATGTCAAAAGTTTTAGTTTTCGAGGGTAATAGCTACGTATGTTGGAAAAATGAAGATATTAGACTATTTTATGATTGCACATGGTAAAGAAAGTGCTTAAAGGCTCTTTTCCTATGTCAAAAGTTTTAGTTTTCGAGGTAATAGCTACGTATGTTGGAAAAATGAAGATATTAGACTATTTTATATTGCAAATGGTAAAGAAAGTGCTTAAAGGCTCTTTTCCTATTTCAAAAGTTTTAGTTTTCGAGGGTAATAGCTACGTATGTTGGAAAAATGAAGATAAAGAAAGTGCTTAAAGGCTCTTTTCCTATTTCAAAAGTTTTAGTTTTCGAGGGTAATAGCTACGTATGTTGGAAAAATGAAGATATTAGACTATTTTATGATTGCACATGGTAAAGAAAGTGCTTAAAGGCTCTTTTCCTATTTCAAAAGTTTTAGTTTTCGAGGGTAATAGCTACGTATGTTGAAAAAATGAAGATATTAGACTATTTTATGATTGCACATGGTAAAGAATGTGATTAAAGGCTCTTTTCCTATTTCAAAAGTTTTAGTTTTCGAGGGTACTAGCTACGTATATTGGAAAAATGAAGATATTAGACTATTTTATGATTGCACATGGTAAAAAAGTGCTTAAAGGCTCTTTTCCTATTTCAAAACTAGTTTTCGAGGGTATAGCTACGTATGTTGAAAAAATGAAGATATTAGACTTTTTATGATTGCACATGGTAAAGAATGTTTAAAGGCTCTTTTCCTATTTGCAATCATAAAATAGTCTAATATCTTCATTTTTTCAACATGGTAGCTATTACCCTCGAAAACTAAAACTTTTGACAAAGGAAAAGAGCCTTTAATCACATTCTTTACCATTTGCAATCATAAAATAGTCTAATATCTTCATTTTTTCAACATACGTAGCTATTACCCTCGAAAACTAAAACTTTTGACATAGGAAAAGAGCCTTTAATCACATTCTTTACCATTTGCAATCATAAAATAGTCTAATATCTTCATTTTTTCAACATACGTAGCTATTACCCTCGAAAACTAAAACTTTTGACATAGGAAAAGAGCCTTTAATCACATTCTTTACCATTTGCAATCATAAAATAGTCTAATATCTTCATTTTTTCAACAAACGTAGCTATTACCCTCGAAAACTAAAACTTTTGACATAGGAAAAGAGCCTTTAATCACATTCTTTACCATTTGCAATCATAAAATAGTCTAATACCTTCATTTTTCCAACATACGTAGCTATTACCCTCGAAAACTAAAACTTTTGACATAGGAAAAGAGCCTTTAATCACATTCTTTACCATTTGCAATCATAAAATAGTCTAATATCTTTCATTTTTCCAACAAACGTAGCTATTACCCTCGAAAACTAAAACTTTTGACATAGGAAAAGAGCCTTTAATCACATTCTTTACCATTTGCAATCATAAAATAGTCTAATATCTTCATTTTTCCAACATACGTAGCTATTACCCTCGAAAACTAAAACTTTTGAAATAGGAAAAGAGCCTTTAATCACATTCTTTACCATGAGCAATCATAAAATAGTCTAATATCTTCATTTTTTCAACATACGTAGCTATTACCCTCGAAAACTAAAACTTTTGAAATAGGAAAAGAGCCTTTAATCACATTCTTTACCATGTGCAATCATAAAATAGTCTAATATCTTCATTTTTTCAACATACGTAGCTATTACCCTCGAAAACTAAAACTTTTGAAATAGGAAAAGAGCCTTTAATCACATTCTTTACCATTTGCAATCATAAAATAGTCTAATATCTTCATTTTTCCAACATACGTAGCTATTACCCTCGAAAACGAAAACTTTTGAAATAGGAAAAGAGCCTTTAATCACATTCTTTACCATTTGCAATCATAAAATAGTCTAATATCTTCATTTTTCCAACATACGTAGCTATTACCCTCGAAAACAAAACTTTTGAAATAGGAAAAGAGCCTTTAATCACATTCTTTACCATTTGCAATCATAAAATAGTCTAATATCTTCATTTTTCAACATACGTAGCTATTACCTCGAAAACGAAAACTTTTGAAATAGGAAAAGAGCCTTTAATCACATTCTTTACCATTTGCAATCATAAAATAGTCTAATATCTTCATTTTTTCAACATACGTAGCTATTACCCTCGAAAACTAAAACTTTTGACATAGGAAAAGAGCCTTTAATCACATTCTTTACCATGTGCAATCATAAAATAGTCTAATATCTTCATTTTTCCAACATACGTAGCTATTACCCTCGAAAACTAAAACTTTTGACATAGAAAAGAGCCTTTAATCACATTCTTTACCATGTGCAATCATAAAATAGTCTAATATCTTCATTTTTCCAACATACGTAGCTATTACCCTCGAAAACTAAAACTTTTGAAATAGGAAAAGAGCCTTTAATCACATTCTTTACCATTTGCAATCATAAAATAGTCTAATATCTTCATTTTTTCAACATACGTAGCTATTACCCTCGAAAACTAAAACTTTTGAAATAGGAAAAGAGCCTTTAATCACATTCTTTACCATTTGCAATCATAAAATAGTCTAATATCTTCATTTTTTCAACATACGTAGCTATTACCCTCGAAACTAAAACTTTTGACATAGGAAAAGAGCCTTTAATCACATTCTTTACCATGTGCAATCATAAAATAGTCTAATATCTTCATTTTTCAACATACGTAGCTATTACCCTCGAAAACTAAAACTTTTGACATAGGAAAAGAGCCTTTAATCACATTCTTTACCATGTGCAATCATAAAATAGTCTAATATCTTCATTTTTCAACATACGTAGCTATTACCCTCGAAAACTAAAACTTTTGAATAGGAAAAGAGCCTTTAATCACATTCTTTACCATTTGCAATCATAAAATAGTCTAATATCTTCATTTTTCAACATACGTAGCTATTACCCTCGAAAACTAAAACTTTGACATAGGAAAAGAGCCTTTAATCACATTCTTTACCATTTGCAATCATAAAATAGTCTAATATCTTCATTTTTTCAACATACGTAGCTATTACCCTCGAAAAGTAAAACTTTTGACATAGGAAAAGAGCCTTTAATCACATTCTTTACCATTTGCAATCATAAAATAGTCTAATATCTTCATTTTTTCAACATACGTAGCTATTACCCTCGAAAACTAAAACTTTTGGCATAGGAAAAGAGCCTTTAATCACATTCTTTACCATTTGCAATCATAAAATAGTCTAATATCTTCATTTTTCAATATACGTAGCTATTACCCTCGAAAACTAAAACTTTTACCATAGGAAAAGAGCCTTTAATCACATTCTTTACCATGTGCAATCATAAAATAGTCTAATATCTTCATTTTTCCAACATACGTAGCTATTACCCTCGAAAACTAAAACTTTTGACATAGGAAAAGAGCCTTTAATCACGTTCTTTACCATGTGCAATCATAAAATAGTCTAATATCTTCATTTTTCCAACATACGTAGCTATTACCCTCGAAAACTAAAACTTTTGACATAGGAAAAGAGCCTTTAATCACATTCTTTACCATTTGCAATCATAAAATAGTCTAATATCTTCATTTTTTCAACATACGTAGCTATTACCCTCGAAAACTAAAACTTTTGACATAGGAAAAGAGCCTTTAATCACATTCTTTACCATTTGCAATCATAAAATAGTCTAATATCTTCATTTTTTCAACATACGTAGCTATTACCCTCGAAAACTAAAACTTTTGACATAGGAAAAGAGCCTTTAATCACATTCTTTACCATTTGCAATCATAAAATAGTCTAATATCTTCATTTTTTCAACATACGTAGCTATTACCCTCGAAAACTAAAACTTTTGGCATAGGAAAAGAGCCTTTAATCACATTCTTTACCATTTGCAATCATAAAATAGTCTAATATCTTCATTTTTCAACATACGTAGCTATTACCCTCGAAAACTAAAACTTTTACCATAGAAAAAGAGCCTTTAATCACATTCTTTACCATGTGCAATCATAAAATAGTCTAATATCTTCATTTTTCCAACATACGTAGCTATTACCCTCGAAAACTAAAACTTTTGACATAGGAAAAGAGCCTTTAATCACATTCTTTACCATTTGCAATCATAAAATAGTCTAATATCTTCATTTTTTCAACATACGTAGCTATTACCCTCGAAAACTAAAACTTTTGACATAGGAAAAGAGCCTTTAATCACATTCTTTACCATTTGCAATCATAAAATAGTCTAATATCTTCATTTTTTCAACATACGTAGCTATTACCCTCGAAAACTAAAACTTTTGACATAGGAAAAGAGCCTTTAATCACATTCTTTACCATTTGCAATCATAAAATAGTCTAATATCTTCATTTTTTCAACATACGTAGCTATTACCCTCGAAAACTAAAACTTTCGAAATAGGAAAAGAGCCTTTAAGAACTTTCTTTACCATGTGCAATCATAAAATAGTCTAATATCTTCATTTTTCCAACATACATAGCTATTACCCTCGAAAACTAAAACTTTTGACATAGGAAAAGAGCCTTTAATCACATTCTTTACCATGTGCAATCATAAAATAGTCTAATATCTTCATTTTTCCAACATACGTAGCTTTTACCTCGAAAACTAAAACTTTTGACATAGGAAAAGAGCCTTTAATCACATTCTTTACCATTTGCAATCATAAAATAGTCAAATATCTTCATTTTTTCAACATACGTAGCTATTACCCTCGAAAACTAAAACTTTTGACATAGGAAAAGAGCCTTTAATCACATTCTTTACCATGTGCAATCATAAAATAGTCTAATATCTTCATTTTTCCAACATACGTAGCTATTACCCGCGAAAACGAAAACTTTTGAAATAGGAAAAGAGCCTTTAATCACATTCTTTACCATTTGCAATCATAAAATAGTCTAATATCTTCATTTTTTCAACATACGTAGCTATTACCCTCGAAAACTAAAACTTTCGAAATAGGAAAAGAGCCTTTAAGAACTTTCTTTACCATGTGCAATCATAAAATAGTCTAATATCTTCATTTTTCCAACATACATAGCTATTACCCTCGAAAACTAAAACTTTTGACATAGGAAAAGAGCCTTTAATCACATTCTTTACCATGTGCAATCATAAAATAGTCTAATATCTTCATTTTTCCAACATACGTAGCTTTTACCCTCGAAAACTAAAACTTTTGACATAGGAAAATAGCCTTTAATCACCTTCTTTACCATTTGCAATCATAAAATAGTCTAATATCTTCATTTTTTCAACATACGTAGCTATTACCCTCGAAAAGTAAAACTTTTGACATAGGAAAAGAGCCTTTAATCACATTCTTTACCATGTGCAGTCATAAAATAGTCTAATATCTTCATTTTTTCAAACATACGTAGCTATTACCCTCGAAAACTAAAACTTTTGACATAGGAAAAGAGCCTTTAATCACATTCTTTACCATTTGCAATCATAAAATAGTCTAATATCTTCATTTTTCCAACATACGTAGCTATTACCCGCGAAAACGAAAACTTTTGAAATAGGAAAAGAGCCTTTAATCACATTCTTTAACCATTTGCAATCATAAAATAGTCTAATATCTTCATTTTTCCAACATACGTAGCTATTACACTCGAAAACTAAAACTTTTGACATAGGAAAAGAGCCTTTAATCACATTCGTTACCATTTGCAATTATAAAATAGTCTAATATCTTCATTTTTTCAACATACGTAGCTATTACCCTCGAAAACTAAAACTTTTGACATAGGAAAAGAGCCTTTAATCACATTCTTTACCATTTGCAATCATAAAATAGTCTAATATCTTCATTTTTTCAACATACGTAGCTATTACCCTCGAAAACTAAAACTTTTGCCATAGAAAAAGAGCCTTTAATCACATTCTTTACCATGTGCAATCATAAAATAGTCGAATATCTTCATTTTCCAACATACGTAGCTATTACCCTCGAAAACGAAAACTTTTGAAATAGGAAAAGAGCATTTAATCACATTCTTTACCATTTGCAATCATAAAATAGTCTAATATCTTCATTTTTTCAACATACGTAG
>NW_027065977.1:0-20097 GCF_032884065.1 Artemia franciscana
TTCTATGAGTCATATGCAAGACGTCATTTTAGAAAAGACTTTTTCACTATTCAATAAATAGATGCAAATCTATTTGAATCTAGAATCAAACTTTCTGTTTGATTCTAATAGAATCAATAGAATAGCACTAGTTCGTATGTGACGTCTTGCATATGGTTCTAGAATTCTAATCTATTGATTCTAGACCAGCTAGAATCAATAGTAGATAGAACAGTGAAAGTTTGATTCTAGCTAGTCTATCTACTATTTCTATGAGTCATATGCAAGACGTCATTTTAGAAAAGACTTTTTCACTATTCAATAAATAGATTCAAATCTATTTGAATCTAGAATCAAACTTTCTGTTTGATTCTAATAGAATCAATAGAATAGCACTAGTTCGTATGTGACGTCTTGCATATGGTTCTAGAATTCTAATCTATTGATTCTAGACCAGCTAGAATCAAAAGTAGATAGAACAGTGAAAGTTTGATTCTAGCTAGTCTATCTACTATTTCTATGAGTCATATGCAAGACGTCATTTTAGAAAAGACTTTTTCACTATTCAATAAATAGATTCAAATCTATTTGAATCTAGAATCAAACTTTCTGTTTGATTCTAATAGAATCAATAGAATAGCACTAGTTCGTATGTGACGTCTTGCATATGGTTCTAGAATTCTAATCTATTGATTCTAGCTAGTCTATCTACTATTTCTATGAGTCATATGCAAGACGTCATTTTAGAAAAGACTTTTTCACTATTCAATAAATAGATTCAAATCTATTTGAATCTAGAATCAAACTCTCTGTTTGATTCTAATAGAATCAATAGAATAGCACTAGTTCATATGTGACGTCTTGCATATGGTTCTAGAATTCTAATCTATTGATTCTAGACCAGCTAGAATCAATAGTAGATAGAACAGTGAAAGTTTGATTCTAGCTAGTCTATCTACTATTTCTATGAGTCATATGCAAGACGTCATTTTAGAAAAGACTTTTTCACTATTCAATAAATAGATTCAAATCTATTTGAATCTAGAATCAAACTTTCTGTTTGATTCTAATAGAATCAATAGAATAGCACTAGTTCGTATGTGACGTCTTGCATATGGTTCTAGAATTCTAATCTATTGATTCTAGCTAGTCTATCTACTATTTCTATGAGTCATATGCAAGACGTCATTTTAGAAAAGACTTTTTCACTATTCAATAAATAGATTCAAATCTATTTGAATCTAGAATCAAACTTTCTGTTTGATTCTAATAGAATCAATAGAATAGCACTAGTTCATATGTGACGTCTTGCATATGGTTCTAGAATTCTA
Organism: Artemia franciscana; assembly: GCF_032884065.1. NCBI lineage: Eukaryota > Metazoa > Arthropoda > Branchiopoda > Anostraca > Artemiidae > Artemia > Artemia franciscana. The sequence continues at coordinate 1,311 of NW_027065977.1, forward strand.
ATCTATTGATTCTAGACCAGCTAGAATCAATAGTAGATAGAACAGTGAAAGTTTGATTCTAGCTAGTCTATCTACTATTTCTATGAGTCATATGCAAGACGTCATTTTAGAAAAGACTTTTCACTATTCAATAAATAGATTCAAATCTATTTGAATCTAGAATCAAACTTTCTGTTTGATTCTAATAGAATCAATAGAATAGCACTAGTTCGTATGTGACGTCTTGCATATGGTTCTAGAATTCTAATCTATTGATTCTAGCTAGTCTATCTACTATTTCTATGAGTCATATGCAAGACGTCATTTTAGAAAAGACTTTTTCACTATTCAATAAATAGATTCAAATCTATTTGAATCTAGAATCTAACTTTCTGTTTGATTCTAATAGAATCAATAGAATAGCACTAGTTCGTATGTGACGTCTTGCATATGGTTCTAGAATTCTAATCTATTGATTCTAGACCAGCTAGAATCAATAGTAGATAGAACAGTGAAAGTTTGATTCTAGCTAGTCTATCTACTATTTCTATGAGTCATATGCAAGACGTCATTTTAGAAAAGACTTTTTCACTATTCAATAAATAGATTCAAATCTATTTGAATCTAGAATCAAACTTTCTGTGTTGATTCTAATAGAATCAATAGAATAGCACTAGTTCGTATGTGACGTCTTGCATATGGTTCTAGAATTCTAATCTATTGATTCTAGCTAGTCTATCTACTATTTCTATGAGTCATATGCAAGACGTCATTTTAGAAAAGACTTTTTCACTATTCAATAAATAGATTCAAATCTATTTGAATCTAGAATCAAACTTTCTGTTTGATTCTAATAGAATCAATAGAATAGCACTAGTTCGTATGTGACGTCTTGCATATGGTTCTAGAATTCTAATCTATTGATTCTAGCTAGTCTATCTACTATTTCTATGAGTCATATGCAAGACGTCATTTTAGAAAAGACTTTTTCACTATTCAATAAATAGATTCAAATCTATTTGAATCTAGAATCAAACTTTCTGTTTGATTCTAATAGAATCAATAGAATAGCACTAGTTCGTATGTGACGTCTTGCATATGGTTCTAGAATTCTAATCTATTGATTCTAGACCAGCTAGAATCAATAGTAGATAGAACAGTGAAAGTTTGATTCTAGCTAGTCTATCTACTATTTCTATGAGTCATATGCAAGACGTCATTTTAGAAAAGACTTTTTCACTATTCAATAAATAGATTCAAATCTATTTGAATCTAGAATCAAACTTTCTGTTTGATTCTAATAGAATCAATAGAATAGCACTAGTTCGTATGTGACGTCTTGCATATGGTTCTAGAATTCTAATCTATTGATTCTAGACCAGCTAGAATCAATAGTAGATAGAACAGTGAAAGTTTGATTCTAGCTAGTTCTACTATTTCTATGAGTCATATGCAAGACGTCATTTTAGAAAAGACTTTTTCACTATTCAATAAATAGATTCAAATCTATTTGAATCTAGAATCAAACTTTCTGTTTGATTCTAATAGAATCAATAGAATAGCACTAGTTCGTATGTGACGTCTTGCATATGGTTCTAGAATTCTAATCTATTGATTCTAGCTAGTCTATCTACTATTTCTATGAGTCATATGCAAGACGTCATTTTAGAAAAGACTTTTTCACTATTCAATAAATAGATTCAAATCTATTTGAATCTAGAATCAAACTTTCTGTTTGATTCTAATAGAATCAATAGAATAGCACTAGTTCGTATGTGACGTCTTGCATATGGTTCTAGAATTCTAATCTATTGATTCTAGACCGGCTAGAATCAATAGTAGATAGAACAATGAAAGTTTGATTCTAGCTAGTCTATCTACTATTTCTATGAGTCATATGCAAGACGTCATTTTAGAAAAGACTTTTTCACTATTCAATAAATAGATTCAAATCTATTTGAATCTAGAATCAAACTTTCTGTTTGATTCTAATAGAATCAATAGAATAGCACTAGTTCGTATGTGACGTCTTGCATATGGTTCTAGAATTCTAATCTATTGATTCTAGCTAGTCTATCTACTATTTCTATGAGTCATATGCAAGACGTCATTTTAGAAAAGACTTTTTCACTATTCAATAAATAGATTCAAATCTATTTGAATCTAGAATCAAACTTTCTGTTTGATTCTAATAGAATCAATAGAATAGCACTAGTTCGTATGTGACGTCTTGCATATGGTTCTAGAATTCTAATCTATTGATTCTAGCTAGTCTATCTACTATTTCTATGAGTCATATGCAAGACGTCATTTTAGAAAAGACTTTTTCACTATTCAATAAATAGATTCAAATCTATTTGAATCTAGAATCAAACTTTCTGTTTGATTCTAATAGAATCAATAGAATAGCACTAGTTCGTATGTGACGTCTTGCATATGGTTCTAGAATTCTAATCTATTGATTCTAGACCAGCTAGAATCAATAGTAGATAGAACAGTGAAAGTTTGATTCTAGCTAGTCTATCTACTATTTCTATGAGTCATATGCAAGACGTCATTTTAGAAAAGACTTTTTCACTATTCAATAAATAGATTCAAATCTATTTGAATCTAGAATCAAACTTTCTGTTTGATTCTAATAGAATCAATAGAATAGCACTAGTTCGTATGTGACGTCTTGCATATGGTTCTAGAATTCTAATCTATTGATTCTAGCTAGTCTATCTACTATTTCTATGAGTCATATGCAAGACGTCATTTTAGAAAAGACTTTTTCACTATTCAATAAATAGATTCAAATCTATTTGAATCTAGAATCAAACTTTCTGTTTGATTCTAATAGAATCAATAGAATAGCACTAGTTCGTATGTGACGTCTTGCATATGGTTCTAGAATTCTAATCTATTGATTCTAGACCAGCTAGAATCAATAGTAGATAGAACAGTGAAAGTTTGATTCTAGCTAGTCTATTACTATTTCTATGAGTCATATGCAAGACGTCATTTTAGAAAAGACTTTTTCACTATTCAATAAATAGATTCAAATCTATTTGAATCTAGAATCAAACTTTCTGTTTGATTCTAATAGAATCAATAGAATAGTACACTAGTTCGTATGTGACGTCTTGCATATGGTTCTAGAATTCTAATCTATTGATTCTAGCTAGTCTATCTACTATTTCTATGAGTCATATGCAAGACGTCATTTTAGAAAAGACTTTTTCACTATTCAATAAATAGATTCAAATCTATTTGAATCTAGAATCTAACTTTCTGTTTGATTCTAATAGAATCAATAGAATAGCACTAGTTCGTATGTGACGTCTTGCATATGGTTCTAGAATTCTAATCTATTGATTCTAGACCGGCTAGAATCAATAGTAGATAGAACAGTGAAAGTTTGATTCTAGCTAGTCTATCTACTATTTCTATGAGTCATATGCAAGACGTCATTTTAGAAAAGACTTTTTCACTATTCAATAAATAGATTCAAATCTATTTGAATCTAGAATCAAACTTTCTGTTTGATTCTAATAGAATCAATAGAATAGCACTAGTTCGTATGTGACGTCTTGCATATGGTTCTAGAATTCTAATCTATTGATTCTAGCTAGTCTATCTACTATTTCTATGAGTCATATGCAAGACGTCATTTTAGAAAAGACTTTTTCACTATTCAATAAATAGATTCAAATCTATTTGAATCTAGAATCAAACTTTCTGTTTGATTCTAATAGAATCAATAGAATAGCACTAGTTCGTATGTGACGTCTTGCATATGGTTCTAGAATTCTAATCTATTGATTCTAGACCAGCTAGAATCAATAGTAGATAGAACAGTGAAAGTTTGATTCTAGCTAGTATCTACTATTCTATGAGTCATATGCAAGACGTCATTTTAGAAAAGACTTTTTCACTATTCAATAAATAGATTCAAATCTATTTGAATCTAGAATCAAACTTTCTGTTTGATTCTAATAGAATCAATAGAATAGCACTAGTTCGTATGTGACGTCTTGCATATGGTTCTAGAATTCTAATCTATTGATTCTAGCTAGTCTATCTACTATTTCTATGAGTCATATGCAAGACGTCATTTTAGAAAAGACTTTTTCACTATTCAATAAATAGATTCAAATCTATTTGAATCTAGAATCAAACTTTCTGTTTGATTCTAATAGAATCAATAGAATAGCACTAGTTCGTATGTGACGTCTTGCATATGGTTCTAGAATTCTAATCTATTGATTCTAGACTAGAATCAATAGTAGATAGAACAGTGAAAGTTTGATTCTAGCTAGTCTATCTACTATTTCTATGAGTCATATGCAAGACGTCATTTTAGAAAAGACTTTTCACTATTCAATAAATAGATTCAAATCTATTTGAATCTAGAATCAAACTTTCTGTTTGATTCTAATAGAATCAATAGAATAGCACTAGTTCGTATGTGACGTCTTGCATATGGTTCTAGAATTCTAATCTATTGATTCTAGCTAGTCTATCTACTATTTCTATGAGTCATATGCAAGACGTCATTTTAGAAAAGACTTTTTCACTATTCAATAAATAGATTCAAATCTATTTGAATCTAGAATCAAACTTTCTGTTTGATTCTAATAGAATCAATAGAATAGCACTAGTTCGTATGTGAAGTCTTGCATATGGTTCTAGAATTCTAATCTATTGATTCTAGCTAGTCTATCTACTATTTCTATGAGTCATATGCAAGACGTCATTTTAGAAAAGACTTTTTCACTATTCAATAAATAGATTCAAATCTATTTGAATCTAGAATCAAACTTTCTGTTTGATTCTAATAGAATCAATAGAATAGCACTAGTTCGTATGTGACGTCTTGCATATGGTTCTAGAATTCTAATCTATTGATTCTAGACCAGCTAGAATCAATAGTAGATAGAACAGTGAAAGTTTGATTCTAGCTAGTCTATCTACTATTTCTATGAGTCATATGCAAGACGTCATTTTAGAAAAGACTTTTTCACTATTCAATAAATAGATTCAAATCTATTTGAATCTAGAATCAAACTTTCTGTTTGATTCTAATAGAATCAATAGAATAGCACTAGTTCGTATGTGACGTCTTGCATATGGTTCTAGAATTCTAATCTATTGATTCTAGCTAGTCTATCTACTATTTCTATGAGTCATATGCAAGACGTCATTTTAGAAAAGACTTTTTCACTATTCAATAAATAGATTCAAATCTATTTGAATCTAGAATCAAACTTTCTGTTTGATTCTAATAGAATCAATAGAATAGCACTAGTTCATATGTGACGTCTTGCATATGGTTCTAGAATTCTAATCTATTGATTCTAGACCAGCTAGAATCAATAGTAGATAGAACAGTGAAAGTTTGATTCTAGCTAGTCTATCTACTATTTCTATGAGTCATATGCAAGACGTCATTTTAGAAAAGACTTTTTCACTATTCAATAAATAGATTCAAATCTATTTGAATCTAGAATCAAACTTTCTGTTTGATTCTAATAGAATCAATAGAATAGCACTAGTTCGTATGTGACGTCTTGCATATGGTTCTAGAATTCTAATCTATTGATTCTAGCTAGTCTATCTACTATTTCTATGAGTCATATGCAAGACGTCATTTTAGAAAAGACTTTTTCACTATTCAATAAATAGATTCAAATCTATTTGAATCTAGAATCAAACTTTCTGTTTGATTCTAATAGAATCAATAGAATAGCACTAGTTCATATGTGACGTCTTGCATATGGTTCTAGAATTCTAATCTATTGATTCTAGACCAGCTAGAATCAATAGTAGATAGAACAGTGAAAGTTTGATTCTAGCTAGTCTATCTACTATTTCTATGAGTCATATGCAAGACGTCATTTTAGAAAAGACTTTTTCACTATTCAATAAATAGATTCAAATCTATTTGAATCTAGAATCAAACTTTCTGTTTGATTCTAATAGAATCAATAGAATAGCACTAGTTCGTATGTGACGTCTTGCATATGGTTCTAGAATTCTAATCTATTGATTCTAGCTAGTCTATCTACTATTTCTATGAGTCATATGCAAGACGTCATTTTAGAAAAGACTTTTTCACTATTCAATAAATAGATTCAAATCTATTTGAATCTAGAATCAAACTTTCTGTTTGATTCTAATAGAATCAATAGAATAGCACTAGTTCGTATGTGACGTCTTGCATATGGTTCTAGAATTCTAATCTATTGATTCTAGACCAGCTAGAATCAATAGTAGATAGAACAGTGAAAGTTTGATTCTAGCTAGTCTATCTACTATTTCTATGAGTCATATGCAAGACGTCATTTTAGAAAAGACTTTTTCACTATTCAATAAATAGATTCAAATCTATTTGAATCTAGAATCAAACTTTCTGTTTGATTCTAATAGAATCAATAGAATAGCACTAGTTCGTATGTGACGTCTTGCATATGGTTCTAGAATTCTAATCTATTGATTCTAGACCTGCTAGAATCAATAGTAGATAGAACAGTGAAAGTTTGATTCTAGCTAGTCTATCTACTATTTCTATGAGTCATATGCAAGACGTCATTTTAGAAAAGACTTTTTCACTATTCAATAAATAGATTCAAATCTATTTGAATCTAGAATCAAACTTTCTGTTTGATTCTAATAGAATCAATAGAATAGCACTAGTTCGTATGTGACGTCTTGCATATGGTTCTAGAATTCTAATCTATTGATTCTAGACCAGCTAGAATCAATAGTAGATAGAACAGTGAAAGTTTGATTCTAGCTAGTCTATCTACTATTTCTATGAGTCATATGCAAGACGTCATTTTAGAAAAGACTTTTTCACTATTCAATAAATAGATTCAAATCTATTTGAATCTAGAATCAAACTTTCTGTTTGATTCTAATAGAATCAATAGAATAGCACTAGTTCGTATGTGACGTCTTGCATATGGTTCTAGAATTCTAATCTATTGATTCTAGCTAGTCTATCTACTATTTCTATGAGTCATATGCAAGACGTCATTTTAGAAAAGACTTTTTCACTATTCAATAAATAGATTCAAATCTATTTGAATCTAGAATCAAACTTTCTGTTTGATTCTAATAGAATCAATAGAATAGCACTAGTTCGTATGTGACGTCTTGCATATGGTTCTAGAATTCTAATCTATTGATTCTAGACCAGCTAGAATCAATAGTAGATAGAACAGTGAAAGTTTGATTCTAGCTAGTCTATCTACTATTTCTATGAGTCATATGCAAGACGTCATTTTAGAAAAGACTTTTTCACTATTCAATAAATAGATTCAAATCTATTTGAATCTAGAATCAAACTTTCTGTTTGATTCTAATAGAATCAATAGAATAGCACTAGTTCGTATGTGACGTCTTGCATATGGTTCTAGAATTCTAATCTATTGATTCTAGCTAGTCTATCTACTATTTCTATGAGTCATATGCAAGACGTCATTTTAGAAAAGACTTTTTCACTATTCAATAAATAGATTCAAATCTATTTGAATCTAGAATCAAACTTTCTGTTTGATTCTAATAGAATCAATAGAATAGCACTAGTTCGTATGTGACGTCTTGCATATGGTTCTAGAATTCTAATCTATTGATTCTAGACCAGCTAGAATCAATAGTAGATAGAACAGTGAAAGTTTGATTCTAGCTAGTCTATCTACTATTTCTATGAGTCATATGCAAGACGTCATTTTAGAAAAGACTTTTTCACTATTCAATAAATAGATTCAAATCTATTTGAATCTAGAATCAAACTTTCTGTTTGATTCTAATAGAATCAATAGAATAGCACTAGTTCGTATGTGACGTCTTGCATATGGTTCTAGAATTCTAATCTATTGATTCTAGCTAGTCTATCTACTATTTCTATGAGTCATATGCAAGACGTCATTTTAGAAAAGACTTTTTCACTATTCAATAAATAGATTCAAATCTATTTGAATCTAGAATCAAACTTTCTGTTTGATTCTAATAGAATCAATAGAATAGCACTAGTTCGTATGTGACGTCTTGCATATGGTTCTAGAATTCTAATCTATTGATTCTAGACCAGCTAGAATCAATAGTAGATAGAACAGTGAAAGTTTGATTCTAGCTAGTCTATCTACTATTTCTATGAGTCATATGCAAGACGTCATTTTAGAAAAGACTTTTTCACTATTCAATAAATAGATTCAAATCTATTTGAATCTAGAATCAAACTTTCTGTTTGATTCTAATAGAATCAATAGAATAGCACTAGTTCGTATGTGACGTCTTGCATATGGTTCTAGAATTCTAATCTATTGATTCTAGCTAGTCTATCTACTATTTCTATGAGTCATATGCAAGACGTCATTTTAGAAAAGACTTTTTCACTATTCAATAAATAGATTCAAATCTATTTGAATCTAGAATCAAACTTTCTGTTTGATTCTAATAGAATCAATAGAATAGCACTAGTTCGTATGTGACGTCTTGCATATGGTTCTAGAATTCTAATCTATTGATTCTAGACCAGCTAGAATCAATAGTAGATAGAACAGTGAAAGTTTGATTCTAGCTAGTCTATCTACTATTTCTATGAGTCATATGCAAGACGTCATTTTAGAAAAGACTTTTTCACTATTCAATAAATAGATTCAAATCTATTTGAATCTAGAATCAAACTTTCTGTTTGATTCTAATAGAATCAATAGAATAGCACTAGTTCGTATGTGACGTCTTGCATATGGTTCTAGAATTCTAATCTATTGATTCTAGCTAGTCTATCTACTATTTCTATGAGTCATATGCAAGACGTCATTTTAGAAAAGACTTTTTCACTATTCAATAAATAGATTCAAATCTATTTGAATCTAGAATCAAACTTTCTGTTTGATTCTAATAGAATCAATAGAATAGCACTAGTTCGTATGTGACGTCTTGCATATGGTTCTAGAATTCTAATCTATTGATTCTAGACCAGCTAGAATCAATAGTAGATAGAACAGTGAAAGTTTGATTCTAGCTAGTCTATCTACTATTTCTATGAGTCATATGCAAGACGTCATTTTAGAAAAGACTTTTTCACTATTCAATAAATAGATTCAAATCTATTTGAATCTAGAATCAAACTTTCTGTTTGATTCTAATAGAATCAATAGAATAGCACTAGTTCGTATGTGACGTCTTGCATATGGTTCTAGAATTCTAATCTATTGATTCTAGCTAGTCTATCTACTATTTCTATGAGTCATATGCAAGACGTCATTTTAGAAAAGACTTTTTCACTATTCAATAAATAGATTCAAATCTATTTGAATCTAGAATCAAACTTTCTGTTTGATTCTAATAGAATCAATAGAATAGCACTAGTTCGTATGTGACGTCTTGCATATGGTTCTAGAATTCTAATCTATTGATTCTAGACCAGCTAGAATCAATAGTAGATAGAACAGTGAAAGTTTGATTCTAGCTAGTCTATCTACTATTTCTATGAGTCATATGCAAGACGTCATTTTAGAAAAGACTTTTTCACTATTCAATAAATAGATTCAAATCTATTTGAATCTAGAATCAAACTTTCTGTTTGATTCTAATAGAATCAATAGAATAGCACTAGTTCGTATGTGACGTCTTGCATATGGTTCTAGAATTCTAATCTATTGATTCTAACTAGTCTATCTATAGTTTCTATGAGTCATATGCAAGACGTCATTTTAGAAAAGACTTTTTCACTATTCAATAAATAGATTCAAATCTATTTGAATCTAGAATCAAACTTTCTGTTTGATTCTAATAGAATCAATAGAATAGCACTAGTTCGTATGTGACGTCTTGCATATGGTTCTAGAATTCTAATCTATTGATTCTAGACCAGCTAGAATCAATAGTAGATAGAACAGTGAAAGTTTGATTCTAGCTAGTCTATCTACTATTTCTATGAGTCATATGCAAGACGTCATTTTAGAAAAGACTTTTTCACTATTCAATAAATAGATTCAAATCTATTTGAATCTAGAATCAAACTTTCTGTTTGATTCTAATAGAATCAATAGAATAGCACTAGTTCGTATGTGACGTCTTGCATATGGTTCTAGAATTCTAATCTATTGATTCTAGCTAGTCTATCTACTATTTCTATGAGTCATATGCAAGACGTCATTTTAGAAAAGACTTTTTCACTATTCAATAAATAGATTCAAATCTATTTGAATCTAGAATCAAACTTTCTGTTTGATTCTAATAGAATCAATAGAATAGCACTAGTTCGTATGTGACGTCTTGCATATGGTTCTAGAATTCTAATCTATTGATTCTAGGCTAGTCTATCTACTATTTCTATGAGTCATATGCAAGACGTCATTTTAGAAAAGACTTTTTCACTATTCAATAAATAGATTCAAATCTATTTGAATCTAGAATCAAGCTTTCTGTTTGATTCTAATAGAATGAATAGAATAGCACTAGTTCGTATGTGACGTCTTGCATATGGTTCTAGAATTCTAATCTATTGATTCTAGACCAGCTAGAATCAATAGTAGATAGAACAGTGAAAGTGTGATTCTAGCTAGTCTATCTACTATTTCTATGAGTCATATGCAAGACGTCATTTTAGAAAAGACTTTTTCACTATTCAATAAATAGATTCAAATCTATTTGAATCTAGAATCAAACTTTCTGTTTGATTCTAATAGAATCAATAGAATAGCACTAGTTCGTATGTGACGTCTTGCATATGGTTCTAGAATTCTAATCTATTGATTCTAGCTAGTCTATCTACTATTTCTATGAGTCATATGCAAGACGTCATTTTAGAAAAGACTTTTTCACTATTCAATAAATAGATTCAATTCTATTTGAATCTAGAATCAAACTTTCTGTTTGATTCTAATAGAATCAATAGAATAGCACTAGTTCGTATGTGACGTCTTGCATATGGTTCTAGAATTCTAATCTATTGATTCTAGACCAGCTAGAATCAATAGTAGATAGAACAGTGAAAGTTTGATTCTAGCTAGTCTATCTACTATTTCTATGAGTCATATGCAAGACTTCATTTTAGAAAAGACTTTTTCACTATTCAATAAATAGATTCAATTCTATTTGAATCTAGAATCAAACTTTCTGTTTGATTCTAATAGAATCAATAGAATAGCACTAGTTCGTATGTGACGTCTTGCATATGGTTCTAGAATTCTAATCTATTGATTCTAGCTAGTCTATCTACTATTTCTATTAGTCATATGCAAGACGTCATTTTAGAAAAGACTTTTTCACTATTCAATAAATAGATTCAAATCTATTTGAATCTAGAATCAAACTTTCTGTTTGATTCTAATAGAATCAATGGAATAACACTAGTTCGTATGTGACGTCTTGCAAATGGTTCTAGAATTCTAATCTATTGATTCTTGACCAGCTAGAATCAATAGTAGATAGAACAGTGAAAGTTTGATTCTAGCTAGTCTATCTACTATTTCTATGAGTCATATGCAAGAATTCATTTTAGAAAAGACTTTTTCACTATTCAATAAATAGATTCAAATCTATTTGAATCTAGAATCAAACTTTCTGTTTGATTCTAATAGAATCAATAGGATAGCACTAGTTCGTATGTGATGTCTTGCATATGGTTCTAGAATTCTAATCTATTGATTCTAGCTAGTCTATCTACTATTTCTATGAGTCATATGCAAGACGTCATTTTAGAAAAGACTTTTTCACTATTCAATAAATAGATTCAAATCTATTTGAATCTAGAATCAAACTTTCTGTTTGATTCTAATAGAATCAATAGAATAGCACTAGTTCGTATGTGACGTCTTGCATATGGTTCTAGAATTCTAATCTATTGATTCTGGCTAGTCTATCTACTATTTCTATGAGTCATATGCAAGACGTCATTTTAGAAAAGACTTTTTCACTATTCAATAAATAGATTCAAATCTATTTGAATCTAGAATCAAACTTTCTGTTTGATTCTAATAGAATCAATAGAATAGCACTAGTTCGTATGTGACGTCTTGCATATGGTTCTAGAATTCTAATCTATTGATTCTAGCTTAGTCTATCTACTATTTCTATGAGTCATATGCAAGACGTCATTTTAGAAAAGACAGTTCACTATTCAATAAATAGATTCAAATCTATTTGAATCTAGAATCAAACTTTCTGTTTGATTCTAATAGAATCAATAGAATAGCACTAGTTCGTATGTGACGTCTTGCATATGGTTCTAGAATTCTAATCTATTGATTCTAGACCAGCTAGAATCAATAGTAGATAGAACAGTGAAAGTTTGATTCTAGCTAGTCTATCTACTATTTCTATGAGTCATATGCAAGACGTCATTTTAGAAAAGACTTTTTCACTATTCAATAAATAGATTCAAATCTATTTGAATCTAGAATCAAACTTTCTGTTTGATGCTAATAGAATCAATAGAATAGCACTAGTTCGTATGTGACGTCTTGCATATGGTTCTAGAATTCTAATCTATTGATTCTAGCTAGTCTATCTACTATTTCTATGAGTCATATGCAAGACGTCATTTTAGAAAAAACTTTTTCCCTATTCAATAAATAGATTCAAATCTATTTGAATCTAGAATCAAACTTTCTGTTTGATTCTAATAGAATCAATAGAATAGCACTAGTTCGTATGTGACGTCTTGCATATGGTTCTAGAATTCTAATCTATTGATTCTAGACCAGCTAGATATCTATTGATTCTAGATATATATAATAGTAGATAGAACAGTGAAAGTTTGATTCTAGCTAGTCTATCTACTATTTCTATGAGTCATATGCAAGACGTCATTTTAGAAAAGACTTTTTCACTATTCAATAAATAGATTCAAATCTATTTGAATCTAGAATCAAACTTTCTGTTTGATTCTAATAGAATCAATAGATTAGCACTAGTTCATATGTGACGTCTTGCATATGGTTCTAGAATTCTAATCTATTGATTCTAGCTAGTCTATCTACTATTTCTATGAGTCATATGCAAGACGTCATTTTAGAAAGGTCTTTTTCACTATTCAATAAATAGATTCAAATCTATTTGAATCTAGAATCAAACTTTCTGTTTGATTCTAATAGAATCGATAGAATAGCACTAGTTCGTATGTGACGTCTTGCATATGGTTCTAGAATTCTAATCTATTGATTCTAGACCAGCTAGAATCAATAGTAGATAGAACAGTGAAAGTTTGATTCTAGCTAGTCTATCTACTATTTCTATGAGTCATATGCAAGACGTCATTTTAGAAAAGACTTTTTCACTATTCAATAAATAGATTCAAATCTATTTGAATCTAGAATCAAACTTTCTGTTTGATTCTAATAGAATCAATAGAATAGCACTAGTTCGTATGTGACGTCTTGCATATGGTTCTAGAATTCTAATCTATTGATTCTAGACCAGCTAGAATCAATAGTAGATAGAACAGTGAAAGTTTGATTCTAGCTAGTCTATCTACTATTTCTATGAGTCATATGCAAGACGTCATTTTAGAAAAGACTTTTCACTATTCAATAAATAGATTCAAATCTATTTGAATCTAGAATCAAACTTTCTGTTTGATTCTAATAGAATCAATAGAATAGCACTAGTTCGTATGTGACGTCTTGTATATGGTTCCAGAATTCTAATCTATTGATTCTAGCTAGTCTATCTACTATTTCTATGAGTCATATGCAAAACGTCATTTTAGAAAAGACTTTTTCACTATTCAATAAATAGATTCAAATCTATTTGAATCTAGAATCAAACTTTCTGTTTGATTCTAATAGAATCAATAGAATAGCACTAGTTCGTATGTGACGTCTTGCATATGGTTCTAGAATTCTAATCTATTGATTCTAGACCAGCTAGAATCAATAGTAGATAGAACAGTGAAAGTTTGATTCTAGCTAGTCTATCTACTATTTCTATGAGTCATATGCAAGACGTCATTTTATGATGACGTCTGCATATGACTGTCTACTATTTCTATGAGTCATATGCAAGACGTCATTTTAGAAATGACTTTTTCACTATTCAATAAATAGATTCAAATCTATTTGAATCTAGAATCAAACTTTCTGTTTGATTCTAATAGAATCAATAGAATAGCACTAGTTCGTATGTGACGTCTTGCATATGGTTCTAGAATTCTAATCTATTGATTCTAGCTAGTCTATCTACTATTTCTATGAGTCATATGCAAGACGTCATTTTAGAAAAGACTTTTTCACTATTCAATAAATAGATTCAAATCTATTTGAATCTAGAATCAAACTTTCTGTTTGATTCTAATAGAATCAATAGAATAGCACAAGTTCGTATGTGACGTCTTGCATATGGTTCTAGAATTCTAATCTATTGATTCTAGACCAGCTAGAATCAATAGAAGATAGAACATTGAAAGTTTGATTCTAGCTAGTCTATCTACTATTTCTATGAGTCATATGCAAGACGTCATTTTAGAAAAGACTTTTTCACTATTCAATAAATAGATTCAAATCTATTTGAATCTAGAATCAAACTTTCTGTTTGATTCTAATAGAATTCAATAGAATAGCACTAGTTCGTATGTGACGTCTTGCATATGGTTCTAGAATTCTAATCTATTGATTCTAGCTAGTCTATCTACTATTTCTATGAGTCATATGCAAGACGTCATTTTAGAAAAGACTTTTTCACTATTCAATAAATAGATTCAAATCTATTTGAATCTAGAATCAAACTTTCTGTTTGATTCTAATAGAATCAATAGAATAGCACTAGTTCGTATGTGACGTCTTGCATATGGTTCTAGAATTCTAATCTATTGATTCTAGACCAGCTAGAATCAATAGTAGATAGAACAATGAAAGTTTGATTCTAGCTAGTCTATCTACTATTTCTATGAGTCATATGCAAGACGTCATTTTAGAAAAGACTTTTTCACTATTCAATAAATAGATTCAAATCTATTTGAATCTAGAATCAAACTTTCTGTTTGATTCTAATAGAATCAATAGAATAGCACTAGTTCGTATGTGACGTCTTGCATATGGTTCTAGAATTCTAATCTATTGATTCTAGCTAGTCTATCTACTATTTCTATGAGTCATATGCAAGACGTCATTTTAGAAAAGACTTTTTCACTATTCAATAAATAGATTCAAATCTATTTGAATCTAGAATCAAACTTTCTGTTTGATTCTAATAGAATCAATAGAATAGCACTAGTTCGTATGTGACGTCTTGCATATGGTTCAAGAATTCTAATCTATTGATTCTAGCTAGTCTATCTACTATTTCTATGAGTCATATGCAAGACGTCATTTTAGAAAAGACAGTTCACTATTCAATAAATAGATTCAAATCTATTTGAATCTAGAATCAAACTTTCTGTTTGATTCTAATAGAATCAATAGAATAGTACTAGTTCGTATGTGACGTCTTGCATATGGTTCTAGAATTCTAATCTATTGATTCTAGACCAGCTAGAATCAATAGTAGATAGAACAATGAAAGTTTGATTCTAGCTAGTCTATCAACTATTTCTATGAGTCATATGCAAGACGTCATTTTAGAAAAGACAGTTCACTATTCAATAAATAGATTCAAATCTATTTGAATCTAGAATCAAACTTTCTGTTTGATTCTAATAGAATCAATAGAATAGTACTAGTTCGTATGTGACGTCTTGCATATGGTTCTAGAATTCTAATCTATTGATTCTAGACCAGCTAGAATCAATAGTAGATAGAACAGTGAAAGTTTGATTCTAGCTAGTCTATCTACTATTTCTATGAGTCATATGCAAGACGTCATTTTAGAAAAGACTTTTTCACTATTCAATAAATAGATTCAAATCTATTTGAATCTAGAATCAAACTTTCTGTTTGATTCTAATAGAATCAATAGAATAGCACTAGTTCGTATGTGACGTCTTGCATATGGTTCTAGAATTCTAATCTATTGATTCTAGCTAGTCTATCTACTATTTCTATGAGTCATATGCAAGACGTCATTTTAGAAAAGACTTTTTCACTATTCAATAAATAGATTCAAATCTATTTGAATCTAGAATCAAACTTTCTGTTTGATTCTAATAGAATCAATAGAATAGCACTAGTTCGTATGTGACGTCTTGCATATGGTTCTAGAATTCTAATCTATTGATTCTAGACCAGCTAGAATCAATAGTAGATAGAACAATGAAAGTTTGATTCTAGCTAGTCTATCTACTATTTCTATGAGTCATATGCAAGACGTCATTTTAGAAAAGACTTTTTCACTATTCAATAAATAGATTCAAATCTATTTGAATCTAGAATCAAACTTTCTGTTTGATTCTAATAGAATCAATAGAATAGCACTAGTTCGTATGTGACGTCTTGCATATGGTTCTAGAATTCTAATCTATTGATTCTAGCTAGTCTATCTACTATTTCTATGAGTCATATGCAAGACGTCATTTTAGAAAAGACTTTTTCACTATTCAATAAATAGATTCAAATCTCTTTGAATCTAGAATCAAACTGTCTGTTTGATTCTAATAGAATCAATAGAATAGCACTAGTTCGTATGTGACGTCTTGCATATGGTTCTAGAATTCTAATCTATTGATTCTAGACCAGCTAGAATCAATAGTAGATAGAACAGTGAAAGTTTGATTCTAGCTAGTCTATCTACTATTTCTATGAGTTTTATGCAAGACATCATTTTAGAAAAGACTTTTTCACTGTTCAATAAATAGATTCAAATCTATTTGAATCTAGAATCAAACTTTCTGTTTGATTCTAATAGAATCAATAGAATAGCACTAGTTCGTATGTGACGTCTTGCATATGGTTCTAGAATTCTAATCTATTGATTCTAGCTAGTCTATCTACTATTTCTATGAGTCATATGCAAGACGTCATTTTAGAAAAGACTTTTTCACTATTCAATAATAGATTCAAATCTATTTGAATCTAGAATCAAACTTTCTGTTTGATTCTAATAGAATCAATAGAATAGCACAAGTTCGTATGTGACGTCTTGCATATGGTTCTAGAATTCTAATCTATTGATTCTAGACCAGCTAGAATCAATAGAAGATAGAACATTGAAAGTTTGATTCTAGCTAGTCTATCTACTATTTCTATGAGTCATATGCAAGACGTCATTTTAGAAAAGACTTTTTCACTATTCAATAAATAGATTCAAATCTATTTGAATCTAGAATCAAACTTTCTGTTTGATTCTAATAGAATTCAATAGAATAGCACTAGTTCGTATGTGACGTCTTGCATATGGTTCTAGAATTCTAATCTATTGATTCTAGCTAGTCTATCTACTATTTCTATGAGTCATATGCAAGACGTCATTTTAGAAAAGACTTTTTCACTATTCAATAAATAGATTCAAATCTATTTGAATCTAGAATCAAACTTTCTGTTTGATTCTAATAGAATCAATAGAATAGCACTAGTTCGTATGTGACGTCTTGCATATGGTTCTAGAATTCTAATCTATTGATTCTAGACCAGCTAGAATCAATAGTAGATAGAACAATGAAAGTTTGATTCTAGCTAGTCTATCTACTATTTCTATGAGTCATATGCAAGACGTCATTTTAGAAAAGACTTTTTCACTATTCAATAAATAGATTCAAATCTATTTGAATCTAGAATCAAACTTTCTGTTTGATTCTAATAGAATCAATAGAATAGCACTAGTTCGTATGTGACGTCTTGCATATGGTTCTAGAATTCTAATCTATTGATTCTAGCTAGTCTATCTACTATTTCTATGAGTCATATGCAAGACGTCATTTTAGAAAAGACTTTTTCACTATTCAATAAATAGATTCAAATCTATTTGAATCTAGAATCAAACTTTCTGTTTGATTCTAATAGAATCAATAGAATAGCACTAGTTCGTATGTGACGTCTTGCATATGGTTCAAGAATTCTAATCTATTGATTCTAGCTAGTCTATCTACTATTTCTATGAGTCATATGCAAGACGTCATTTTAGAAAAGACAGTTCACTATTCAATAAATAGATTCAAATCTATTTGAATCTAGAATCAAACTTTCTGTTTGATTCTAATAGAATCAATAGAATAGTACTAGTTCGTATGTGACGTCTTGCATATGGTTCTAGAATTCTAATCTATTGATTCTAGACCAGCTAGAATCAATAGTAGATAGAACAATGAAAGTTTGATTCTAGCTAGTCTATCAACTATTTCTATGAGTCATATGCAAGACGTCATTTTAGAAAAGACAGTTCACTATTCAATAAATAGATTCAAATCTATTTGAATCTAGAATCAAACTTTCTGTTTGATTCTAATAGAATCAATAGAATAGTACTAGTTCGTATGTGACGTCTTGCATATGGTTCTAGAATTCTAATCTATTGATTCTAGACCAGCTAGAATCAATAGTAGATAGAACAGTGAAAGTTTGATTCTAGCTAGTCTATCTACTATTTCTATGAGTCATATGCAAGACGTCATTTTAGAAAAGACTTTTTCACTATTCAATAAATAGATTCAAATCTATTTGAATCTAGAATCAAACTTTCTGTTTGATTCTAATAGAATCAATAGAATAGCACTAGTTCGTATGTGACGTCTTGCATATGGTTCTAGAATTCTAATCTATTGATTCTAGCTAGTCTATCTACTATTTCTATGAGTCATATGCAAGACGTCATTTTAGAAAAGACTTTTTCACTATTCAATAAATAGATTCAAATCTATTTGAATCTAGAATCAAACTTTCTGTTTGATTCTAATAGAATCAATAGAATAGCACTAGTTCGTATGTGACGTCTTGCATATGGTTCT
>NW_027065978.1:0-20092 GCF_032884065.1 Artemia franciscana
CAATCATAAAATAGTCTAATATCTTCATTTTTTCAACAGACAAAGCTATTACCCTCGAAAACTAAAACTTTTGACATAGGAAAAGAGCCTTTAATTACATTCTTTACCATTTGCAATCATAAAATAGTCTAATATCTTCATTTTTTCAACATACGTAGCTATTACCCTCGAAAACTAAAACTTTTGAAATAGGAAAAAGAGCCTTTAATCACATTCTTTACCATGTGCAATCATAAAATTGTCTAATATCTTCATTTTTTCTACATACGTAGCTATTACCCTCGAAAACTAAAACTATTGAAATAGGAAAAGAGCCTTCAATCACATTCTTTACCATTTGCAATAATAAAATAGTCTAATATCTTCATTTTTTCAACATACGTAGCTATTACCCTCGAAAACTAAAACTTTTGAAATAGGAAAAGAGCCTTTAATCACATTCTTTACCATGTGCAATCATAAAATTGTCTAATATATTAATTTTTTCCACAGACAAAGCTATTACCCTCGAAAACTAAAACTTTTGAAATAGGAAAAGAGCCTTTAATCACAT
Source organism: Artemia franciscana (assembly GCF_032884065.1). Taxonomy (NCBI): domain Eukaryota; kingdom Metazoa; phylum Arthropoda; class Branchiopoda; order Anostraca; family Artemiidae; genus Artemia; species Artemia franciscana. The sequence continues at coordinate 554 of NW_027065978.1, forward strand.
TCTTTACCATTTGCAATCATAAAATAATCTAATATCTTCATTTTTTCAACATACGTAGCTATTACCCTCGAAAACTAAAACTTTTGAAATAGGAAAAGAGCCTTTAATCACATTCTTTACCATTTGCAATCATAAAATAGTCTAATATCTTCATTTTTTCAACATACGTAGCTATTACCCTCGAAAACTAAAACTTTTGAAATAGGAAAAGAGCCTTTAATCACATTCTTTACCATGTGCAATCATAAAATTGTCTAATATATTCATTTTTTCCACAGACAAAGCTATTACCCTGGAAAACTAAAACTTTTGAAATAGGAAAAGAGCCTTTAATCACATTCTTTACCATTTGCAATCATAAAATAATCTAATATCTTCATTTTTTCAACATACGTAGCTATTACCCTCGAAAACTAAAACTTTTGAAATAGGAAAAGAGCCTTTAATCACATTCTTTACCATTTGCAATCATAAAATAGTCTAATATCTTCATTTTTTCAACAGACAAAGCTATTACCCTCGAAAACTAAAACTTTTGACATAGTAAAAGAGCCTTTAATCACATTCTTTACCATTTGCAATCATAAAATAGTCTAATATCTTCATTTTTTCAACATACGTAGCTTTTACCCTCGAAAACTAAACTTTTGAAATAGGAAAAGAGCCTTTAATCACATTCTTTACCATGTACAATCATAAAATTGTCTAATATCTTCATTTTTTCTACATACGTAGCTATTACCCTCGAAAACTAAAACTTTTGAAATAGGAAAAGAGCCTTTAATCACATTCTTTACCATGTGCAATCATAAAATTGTCTAATATCTTCATTTTTTCAACATACGTAGCTATTACCCTCGAAAACTAAAACTTTTGACATAGGAAAACAGCCTTTAATCACATTTTTGCCATTTGCAATCATAAAATAGTCTAATATCTTCATTTTTTCAACATACGTAGCTATTACCCTCGAAAACTAAAACTTTTGACATAGGAAAAGAGCCTTTAATAACATTCTTTACCATTTGCAATCATAAAATAGTCTAATATCTTCATTTTTTCAACAGACAAAGCTATTACCCTCGAAAACTAAAACTTTTGACATAGGAAAAGAGCCTTTAATCACATTCTATACCATTTGCAATCATAAAATAGTCTAATATCTTCATTTTTTCAACGTACGTAGCTATTACCCTCGAAAACTAAAACTTTTGAAATAGGGAAAGAGCCTTTAATCACATTCTTTATCATGTGCAATCATAAAATTGTCTAATATCTTCATTTTTTCAACATACGTAGCTATTACCCTCGAAAACTAAAACTTTTGAAATAGGAAAAGAACCTTTAATCACATTCTTTACCATGTGCAATCTTAAAATTGTCTAATATCTTCATTTTTTCAACATACGTAGCTATTACCCTCGAAAACTAAAACTTTTGACATAGGAAAAGAGCCTTTAATCACATTCTTTACCATTTGCAATCATAAAATAGTCTAATATCTTCATTTTTTCAACATACGTAGCTATTACCCTTGAAAACTAAAACTTTTGAAATATGAAAAGAGCCTTTAATAACATTCTTTACCATTTGCAATCATAAAATAGTCTAATATCTTCATTTTTTCAACATACGTAGCTATTACCCTTGAAAACTAAAACTTTTGAAATAGGAAAAGAGCCTTTAATCACATTCTTTAACATTTGCAATCATAAAATAGTTTAATATCTTCATTTTTTCAACAGACAAAGCTATTACCCTCGAAAACTAAAACTTTTGACATAGGAAAAGAGCCTTTAATCACATTTTTTGCCATTTGCAATCATAAAATAGTCTAATATCTTCATTTTTTCAACATACGTAGCTATCACCCTCGAAAACTAAAACTTTTGAAATAGGAAAAGAGCCTTTAATCACATTCTTTATCATGTGCAATCATAAAATTGTCTAATATCTTCATTTTTTCAACATACGTAGCTATTACCCTCGAAAACTAAAACTTTTGAAATAGGAAAAGAGCATTTAATCACATTCTTTACCATGTGCAATCATAAAATTGTCTAATATCTTCATTTTTTCAACATACGTAGCTATTACCCTCGAAAACTAAAACTTTTGACATAGGAAAAGAGCCTTTAATCACATTCTTTACGATTTGCAATCATAAAATAGTCTAATATCTTCATTTTTTCAACATACGTAGCTATTACCCTCGAAAACTAAAACTTTTGACATAGGAAAAGAGCCTTTAATCACATTCTTTACCATTTGCAATCATAAAATAGTCTAATATCTTCATTTTTTCAACATACGTAGCTATTACCCTCGAAAACTAAAACTTTTGAAATAGCAAAAGAGCCTTTAATCACATTCTTTACCATTTGCAATCATAAAATAGTCTAATATCTTCATTTTTTCAACATACGTAGCTATTACCCTCGAAAACTAAAACTTTTGAAATAGGAAAAGAGCCTTTAATCACAATCTTTACCATGTGCAATCATAAAATTGCCTAATATCTTCATTTTTTCCACAGACAAAGCTATTACCCTCGAAAACTAAAACTTTTGAAATAGGAAAAGAGCCTTTAATCACATTCTTTACCATTTGCAATCATAAAATAGTCTAATATCTTCATTTTTTCAACATACGTAGCTATTACCCTTGAAAACTAAAACTTTTGAAATAGGAAAAGAGTACATTGTAATATCTACATTTTTTCAACATACGTAGCTATTACCCTCGAAAACTAAAACTTTTAAAATAGGTAAAGAGCCTTTAATCATATTCTTTACCATTTGCAATCATAAAATAGTCTAATATCTTCATTTTTTCAACATACGTAGCTATTACCCTCGAAAACTTAAACTTTTGACATAGGAAAAGAGCCTTTAATCACATACTTTACCACGTGCAATCATAAAATTATCTAATATCTTCATTTTTTCAACATACGTAGCTATTACCCTCAAAAACTAAAACTTTTGAAATAGGAAAAGAGCCTTTAGTCACATTCTTTTTTAGTTTTCGAGGTTAATAGCTTTGTCTGTTGAAAAAATGAAGATATTAGACTATTTTATGATTGCAAATGGTAAAGAATGTGATTAAAGGCTCTTTTCCTATGTCAAAAGTTTTAGTTTTCGAGGGTAATAGCTACGTATGTTGAAAGAATGAAGATATTAGACTGTTTTATGATTGCAAATGGCAAAAAATGTGATTAAAGGCTCTTTTCCTATGTCAAAAGGTTTAGTTTTCGAGGGTAATAGCTATGTCTGTTGAAAAAATGAAGATATTAGACTATTTTATGATTGCAAATGGTAAAGAATGCGATTAATGGCTCTTTTCCTATTTCAAAAGTTTTAGTTTTCAAGGGTAATAGCTACGTATGTTGAAAAAATGAAGATATTAGACTATTTTATGATTGCAAATGGTAAAGAATGTGATTAAAGGCTCTTTTCCTATTTCAAAAGTTTTAGTTTTCGAGGGTAATAGCTTTGTCTGTGGAAAAAATGAAGATTTTAGACAATTTTATGATTGCACATGGTAAAGATTGTGATTAAAGGCTCTTTTCCTATTTCAACATACGTAGCTATTACCCTCGAAAACTAAAACTTTTGACATAGGAAAAGAGCCTTTAATCACATTCTTTACCATTTGCAATCATAATATAGTCTAATATCTTCATTTTTTCAACATACGTAGCTATTACCTTCGAAAACTAAAACTTTTGACATAGGAAAATAGCCTTTATTCACATTCTTTACCATTTGCAATCATAAAATAGTCTAATATTTTCATTTTTTCAACATACTTAGCTATTACCCTCGAAAACTAAAACTTTTGAAATAGGAAAAGAGCCTTTAATCACATTCTTTACCATTTGCAATCATAATATAGTCTAATATCTTCATTTTTTCAACATACGTAGCTATTGCCCTCGAAAACTAAAACTTTTAAAATAGGTAAAGAGCCTTTAATCATATTCTTTACCATTTGCAATCATAAAATAGTCTAATATCTTCATTTTTTCAACATACGTAGCTATTACCCTCGAAAACTTAAACTTTTGACATAGGAAAAGAGCCTTTAATCACATACTTTACCACGTGCAATCATAAAATTATCTAATATCTTCATTTTTTCAACATACGTAGCTATTACCCTCAAAAACTAAAACTTTTGAAATAGGAAAAGAGCCTTTAGTCACATTCTTTACCATTTGCAATCATAAAATAGTCAAATATCTTCATTTTTTCAACATACGTAGCTATTACCCTGGAAGACTAAAACTTTTGAAATAGGAAAAGAGCCTTTAATCACATTCTTTACCATGTGCAATCATAAAATAGTCTAATATCTTCATTTTTTCAACATACGTAGCCATTACCCTCGAAAACTAAAACTTTTGAAATAGGCACGCGACTTGCCGTAAAAAACAACAATGGAAAACGTAATAGAGGCCACAATCTTGACAGGACCTTTTGAGGTCGAGGCTGTTCTTATTCCTCGCATTCCCATGATTCCAACGTATGTGCCTTTTCAATTTAAAAGATTGCAATTCCCAATTTGATTAGTATTTGCAATCACCATCAACAAAGCTCAAGGTCAGTCATTACAAAAATGTGGTATAGATCTTAATATTGATTGCTTTTCCCATGGACAATTGTACGTTCGAGGGTCGGTAAACCTGACAATCTATTTATGTGCAGCGACAATTGGACAGCGAAGAATGTTGTATACTCGCAAGTTTTACGCAGTTAATTTGTATTGTATCTATCTATCTATATAAAAACGAGTTGTGTGTATGCATGTTTGTTTGTTTGTAAAAAGAGCGTTTGCATATGACGTAATTATAAGTGCATAAGGGTTTGTATATGCACAGACAATGGGAAAGCCAAGAATCTATCTATATATATAAAAATAAGTTGTCTGTGTGTCGAGTGACGTTATGTTTGTGTGTCGACTGACGTCATGTTTGTAGATTGACGAAATTACACACCGGGACATCGGGACACAAATGACGACCGGGACACCGGGACATCTTATATATATAAAAATACGTTGTCTCTGTGTCTGTGTTTCGAGTGACGTCATGTTTGTGTGTCAACTGACGTCATGTTTGTTGATTGACGAAATTAAACACTGGGACATCGGGACACAAATGACGACCGGGACATAGGGAATATAAATGACGACCGGGACACTAAAAGACAAAGCGACCGGGACACAAGGAATGTTCGATTAGCAATCACCATCAACAAAGCACCGGGACACAAATGACGACCGGGACACAGGGAATATAAATGGGGACCAGGACACTCAAAGAGAAATTACAGACCCGGTAACCGGAACACAAATGACGACCGGGACAAAAATGACGACCGGGACACAGGGAATATAAATGACGACCAAGATTATAAATGACGACAATTTTATGATTGCACATGGTAAAGAATGTGATTAAAGGCTCTTTTCCTATTTCAAAAGTTTTAGTTTTCGAGGGTAATAGCTACGTATGTTGAAAAAATGAAAATATTAGACTATTTTATGATTGCAAATGGTAAAGAATGTGATTAAAGGCTCTTTTCCTATGTCAAAAGTTTTAGTTTTCGAGGGTAATAGCTACGTATGTTGAAAAAATGAAGATATTAGACTGTTTTATGATTGCAAATGGCAAAAAATGTGATTAAAGGCTCTTTTCCTATGTCAAAAGTTTTAGTTTTCGAGGGGTAATAGCTATGTCTGTTGAAAAAATGAAGATATTAGACTATTTTATGATTGCAAATGGTAAAGAATGCGATTAAAGGCTCTTTTCCTATTTCAAAAGTTTTAGTTTTCAAGGGTAATAGCTACGTATGTTGAAAAAATGAAGATATTAGACTATTTTATGATTGCAAATGGTAAAGAATGTGATTAAAGGCTCTTTTCCTATTTCAAAAGTTATAGTTTTCGAGGGTAATAGCTTTGTCTGTGGAAAAAATGAAGATTTTAGACAATTTTATGATTGCACATGGTAAAGATTGTGATTAAAGGCTCTTTTCCTATTTCAAAAGTTTTAGTTTTCGAGGGTAATAGCTACGTATGTTGAAAAAATGAAGATATTAGACTATTTTATGATTGCAAATGGTAAAGAATGTGATTAAAGGCTCTTTTGCTATTTCAAAAGTTTTAGTTTTCGAGGGTAATAGCTACGTATGTTGAAAAAATGAAGATATTAGACTATTTTATGATTGCAAATGGTAAAGAATGTGATTAAAGGCTCTTTTCCTATGTCAAAAGTTTTAGTTTTCGAGGGTAATAGCTACGTATGTTGAAAAAATGAAGATATTAGACTATTTTATGATTGCAAATCGTAAAGAATGTGATTAAAGGCTCTTTTCCTATGTCAAAAGTTTTAGTTTTCGAGGGTAATAGCTACGTATGTTGAAAAAATGAAGATATTAGACAATTTTATGATTGCACATGGTAAAGAATGTGATTAAATGCTCTTTTCCTATTTCAAAAGTTTTAGTTTTCGAGGGTAATAGCTACGTATGTTGAAAAAATGAAGATATTAGACAATTTTATGATTGCACATGATAAAGAATGTGATTAAAGGCTCTTTTCCTATTTCAAAAGTTTTAGTTTTCGAGGGTGATAGCTACGTATGTTGAAAAAATGAAGATATTAGACTATTTTATGATTGCAAATGGCAAAAAATGTGATTAAAGGCTCTTTTCCTATGTCAAAAGTTTTAGTTTTCGAGGGTAATAGCTTTGTCTGTTGAAAAAATGAAGATATTAAACTATTTTATGATTGCAAATGTTAAAGAATGTGATTAAAGGCTCTTTTCCTATTTCAAAAGTTTTAGTTTTCAAGGGTAATAGCTACGTATGTTGAAAAAATGAAGATATTAGACTATTTTATGATTGCAAATGGTAAAGAATGTGATTAAAGGCTCTTTTCATATTTCAAAAGTTTTAGTTTTCAAGGGTAATAGCTACGTATGTTGAAAAAATGAAGATATTAGACTATTTTATGATTGCAAATGGTAAAGAATGTGATTAAAGGCTCTTTTCCTATGTCAAAAGTTTTAGTTTTCGAGGGTAATAGCTACGTATGTTGAAAAAATGAAGATATTAGACAATTTTAAGATTGCACATGGTAAAGAATGTGATTAAAGGCTCTTTTCCTATTTCAAAAGTTTTAATTTTCGAGGGTAATAGCTACGTATGTTGAAAAAATGAAGATATTAGACAATTTTATGATTGCACATGATAAAGAATGTGATTAAAGGCTCTTTTCCTATTTCAAAAGTTTTAGTTTTCGAGGGTAATAGCTACGTACGTTGAAAAAATGAAGATATTAGACTATTTTATGATTGCAAATGGTATAGAATGTGATTAAAGGCTCTTTTCCTATGTCAAAAGTTTTAGTTTTTCGAGGGTAATAGCTTTGTCTGTTGAAAAAATGAAGATATTAGACTATTTTATGATTGCAAATGGTAAAGAATGTGATTAAAGGCTCTTTTCCTATGTCAAAAGTTTTAGTTTTCGAGGGTAATAGCTACGTATGTTGAAAAAATGAAGATATTAGACTATTTTATGATTGCAAATGGCAAAAATGTGATTAAAGGCTGTTTTCCTATGTCAAAAGTTTTAGTTTTCGAGGGTAATAGCTACGTATGTTGAAAAAATGGAGATATTAGACAATTTTATGATTGCACATGGTAAAGAATGTGATTAAAGGCTCTTTTCCTATTTCAAAAGTTTTAGTTTTCGAGGGTAATAGCTACGTATGTAGAAAAAATGAAGATATTAGACAATTTTATGATTGTACATGGTAAAGAATGTGATTAAAGGCTCTTTTCCTATTTCAAAAGTTTTAGTTTTCGAGGGTAATAGCTACGTATGTTGAAAAAATGAAGATATTAGACTATTTTATGATTGCAAATGGTAAAGAATGTGATTAAAGGCTCTTTTCCTATGTCAAAAGTTTTAGTTTTCGAGGGTAATAGCTTTGTCTGTTGAAAAAATGAAGATATTAGACTATTTTATGATTGCAAATGGTAAAGAATGTGATTAAAGGCTCTTTTCCTATTTCAAAAGTTTTAGTTTTCGAGGGTAATAGCTACGTATGTTGAAAAAATGAACATATTAGATTATTTTATGATTGCAAATGGTAAAGAATGTGATTAAAGGCTCTTTTCCTATTTCAAAAGTTTTAGTTTTCGAGGGTAATAGCTTTGTCTGTGGAAAAAATGAATATATTAGACAATTTTATGATTGCACATGGTAAAGAATGTGATTAAAGGCTCTTTTCCTATTTCATAAGTTTTAGTTTTCGAGGGTAATAGCTACGTATGTTGAAAAAATGAAGATATTAGACTATTTTATGATTGCAAATGGTAAAGAATGTGATTAAAGGCTCTTTTCCTATTTCAAAAGTTTTAGTTTTCGAGGGTAATAGCTACGTATGTTGAAAAAATGAAGATATTAGATTATTTTATGATTGCAAATGGTAAAGACAGTGATTAAAGGCTCTTTTCCTATTTCAAAAGTTTTAGTTTTCGAGGGTAATAGCTTTGTCTATGGAAAAAATTAATATATTAGACAATTTTATAATTGCACATGGTAAAGAATGTGATTAAAGGCTCATTTCCTATTTCAAAAGTTTTAGTTTTCGAGGGTAATAGCTACGTATGTTGAAAAAATGAAGATATTAGACTATTTTATTATTGCAAATGGTAAAGAATGTGATTAAAGGCTCTTTTCCTATTTCAAAAGTTTTAGTTTTCGAGGGTAATAGCTACGTATGTAGAAAAAATGAAGATATTAAACAATTTTATGATTGCACATGGTAAAGAATGTGATTAAAGGCTCTTTTTCCTATTTCAAAAGTTTTAGTTTTCGAGGGTAATAGCTATGTATGTTTCGAAAAAATGAAGATATTAGACTATTTTATGATTGCAAATGGTAAAGAATGTAATTAAAGGCTCTTTTCCTATGTCAAAAGTTTTAGTTTTCGAGGGTAATAGCTTTGTCTGTTGAAAAAATGAAGATATTAGACTATTTTATGATTGCAAATGGTAAAGAATGTGATTAAAGGCTCTTTTCCTATTTCAAAAGTTTTAGTTTTCGAGGGTAATAGCTACGTATGTTGAAAAAATGAAGATATTAGATATTTTATGATTGCAAATGGTAAAGAATGTGATCAAAGGCTCTTTTCCTATTTCAAAAGTTTTAGTTTTCGAGGGTAATAGCTTTGTCTGTGGAAAAAATGAATATATTAGACAATTTTATGATTGCACATGGTAAAGAATGTGATTAAAGGCTCTTTTCCTATTTCAAAAGTTTTAGTTTTCGAGGGTAATAGTATAATAGTATAATAATAGTTTTCGAATAGTATGTTGAAAAAATGAAGATATTAGACTATTTTTGATTGCAAATGGTAAAGAATAGGAAAAGAGCCTTTAATCACATTCTTTACCATGTGCAATCATAAAATTGTCTAATATCTTCATTTTTCCACTGACAAAGCTCTTACCCTCGAAAACTAAAACTTTTGAAATAGGAAAAGAGCCTTTAATCACATTCTTTACCATTTGCATTCATAAAATAGTCTAATATCTTCATTTTTTCAACATACGTAGCTATTACCCTCGAAAACTAAAACTTTTGAAATAGGAAAAGAGCCTTTAATCACATTCTTTACCATTTGCAATCATAAAATAGTCTAATATCTTCATTTTTTTCCACAGACCTAGCTATTACCCTCGAAAACTAAAACTTTTGAAATAGGAAAAGAGCCTTTAATCACATTCTTTACCATGTGCAATCATAAAATTGTCTAATATATTCATTTTTTCCACAGACAAAGCTAATACCCTCGAAAACTAAAACTTCTGAAATAGGAAAAGAGCCTTTAATCACATTCTTTACCATTTGCAATCATAAATAGTCTAATATCTTCATTTTTTCAACATACGTAGCTATTACCCTTGAAAACTAAAACTTTGAAATAGGAAAAGAGCCTTTAATCACATTCTTTACCATTAGCAATCAGAAAATAGTCTAATATCTTCATTCTTTCCACATACGTAGCTATTACCCTCGAAAACTAAAACTTTTGACATAGGAAAAGAGCCTTTAATCACATTCTCTACCATTTGCAATCATAAAATAGTCTAATATCTTCATTTTTTCAACATACGTAGCTATTACCCTCGAAAACTAAAACTTTTGACATAGGAAAAGAGCCTTTAATCACATTCTTTACCATTTGCAATCATAATATAGTCTAATATCTTCATTTTTTCAACATACGTAGCTATTACCTTCGAAAACTAAAACTTTTGACATAGGAAAATAGCCTTTATTCACATTCTTTACCATTTGCAATCATAAAATAGTCTAATATCTTCATTTTTTCAACATACGTAGCTATTACCCTCGAAAACTAAAACTTTTGAAATAGGAAAAGAGCCTTTAATCACATTCTTTACCATGTGCAATCATAAAATAGTCTAATATCTACATTTTTTCAACATACGTAGCTATTACCCTCGAAAACTAAAACTTTTAAAATAGGTAAAGAGCCTTTAATCACATTCTTTACCATTTGCAATCATAAAATAGTCTAATATCTTCATTTTTTCAACATACGTAGCTATTACCCTCGAAAACTTAAACTTTTGACATAGGAAAAGAGCCTTTAATCACATACTTTACCACGTGCAATCATAAAATTATCTAATATCTTCATTTTTTCAACATACGTAGCTATTACCCTCAAAAACTAAAACTTTAGCTACGTATGTTGAAAAAATGAAGATATTAGACTATTTTATGATTGCACATGGTAAAGAATGTGATTAAAGGCTCTTTTCCAATTTCAAAAGTTTTAGTTTTCGAGGGTAATAGCTACGTATGTTGAAAAAATGAAGATATTAGACAATTTTATGATTGCACATGGTAAAGCATGTGATTAAGAGCTCTTTTCCTATTTCAAAAGTTTTAGTTTTCGCGGGTAATAGCTACGTATGTTGAAAAAATGAAGATATTAGACTATTTTATGATTGCACATGGTAAAGAATGTGATTAAAGGCTCTTTTCCTATTTCAAAAGTTTTAGTTTTCGAGGGTAATAGCTACGTATGTTGAAAAAATGAAGATATTAGACAATTTTATGATTGCACATGGTAAAGCATGTGATTAAAGGCTCTTTTCCTATTTCAAAAGTTTTAATTTTCGAGGGTAATAGCTAAGTATGTTGAAAAAATGAAGATATTAGACTATTTTATGATTGCAAATGGTAAAGAATGTGATTAAAGGCTCTTTTCCTATTTCAAAAGTTTTAGTTTTCGAGGGTAATAGCTACGTATGTTGAAAAAATGAAGACATTAGACTATTTCATGATTGCACATGGTGAAGAATGTGATTAAAGGCTCTTTTCCTATTTCATAAGTTTTAGTTTTCGAGGGTAATAGCTACGTCTGTTGAAAAAATGAAGATATTAGACTATTTTATGATTGCAAATGGTAAAGAATGTGATTAAAGGCTCTTTTCGTATTTCAAAAGTTTTAGTTTTCGAAGGTAATAGCTAGGTCTGTGGAAAAAATGAAGATATTAGACTATTTTATGATTGCACATGGTAAAGAATGTGATTAAAGGCTCTTTTCCTATTTCAAAAGTTTTAGTTTTCGAGGGTAATAGCTACGTATGTTGAAAAAATGAAGATATTAGACAATTTTATGATTGCACATGGTAAAGCATGTGATTAAAGGCTCTTTTCCTATTTCAAAAGTCTTAGTTTTCGAGGGTAATAGCTACGTATGTTGAAAAAATGAAGATATTAGACTATTTTATGATTGCACATGGTAAAGAATGTGATTAAAGGCTCTTTTCCTATTTCAAAAGTTTTAGTTTTCGAGGGTAATAGCTATGTATGCTGAAAAAATGAAGATATTAGACAATTTTATGATTGCACATGGTAAAGCATGTGATTAAAGGCTCTTTTCCTATTTGAAAAGTTTTAGTCTTCGAGTGTAATAGCTACGTATGTTGAAAAAATGAAGATATTAGACTATTTTATGATTGCAAATGGTAAAGAATGTGATTAAAGGCTCGTTTCCTATTTCAAAAGTTTTAGTTTTCGAAGGTAATAGCTAGGTCTGTGGAATAAATGAAGATATTAGACTATTTTATGATTGCACATGGTAAAGAATGTGATTAAAGGCTCTTTTCCTATTTCAAAAGTTTTAGTTTTTGAGAGTAATAACTACTTATGTAGAAAAAATGAAGATATTAAACAATTTTATGATTGCACATGGTAAAGAATGTGATTAAAGGGTCTTTTCCTATTTCAAAAGTTTTAGTTTTCGAGCGTAATAGCTACGTATGTTGAAAAAATGAAGATATTAGACTATTTTATGATTGCACATGGTAAAGAATGTGAATAAAGGCTCTTTTCCTATTTCAAAAGTTTCAGTTTTCGAGGGTAATAGCTAAGTATGTTGAAAAAATGAAGATATTAGACAATTTTATGATTGCACATGGTAAAGAATGTGATTAAAGGCTCTTTTCCTATTTCAAAAGTTTTAGTGTTCGAGGGTAATAGCTACGTATGTTGAAAAAATGAAGATATTAGACTATTTTAAGATTGCAAATGGTAAAGAATGTGATTAAAGGCTCTTTTCCTATTTCAAAAGTTTTAGTATTCGAGGGTAATAGCTATGCCTGTTAAAAAAATGAAGATATTAGACTATTTTATGATTGCACATGGTAAAGAATGTGATTAAAGGCTCTTTTCCTATTTCAAAAGTTTTAGTTTTCGAGGGTAATAGCTACGTATGTTGAAAAAATGAAGATATTAGACTGTTTTATGATTGCACATGGTAAAGAATGTGATTAAAGGCTCTTTTCCTATTTCAAAAGTTTTAGTTTTCGAGGGTAATAGCTATTGTATGTTGAAAAAATGAAGATATTAGACTATTTTATGATTGCAAATGGTAAAGAATATGATTAAAGGCTCTTTTCCTATTCCAAAAGTTTTAGTTTTTGAGGGTAATAGCTACGTATGTTGAAAAAATGAAGATATTAGACTATTTTATGATTGCAAATGGTAAAGAATGTGATTAAAGGCTCTTTTTCTATTTCAAAAGTTTTAGTTTTCGAGGGTAATAGCTTTGTCTGTGGAAAAAATGAAGATATTAGACAATTTTATTATTGCACATGGTAAAGAATGTGATTAATAGCTATTTTCCTATTTCAAAAGTTTAAGTTTTCGAGGGTAATAGCTACGTATGTTGAAAAAATGAAGATATTAGACTATTTTATGATTGCACATGGTAAAGAATGTGATTAAGGCTCTTTTCCAATTTCAAAAGTTTTAGTTTTTGAGGGTAATAGCTACGTATGTTGAAAAAATGAAGATATTAGACTATTTTATGATTGCAAATGGTAAAGAATGTAACTAAAGGCTCTTTTCCTATGTCAAAAGTTTTAGTTTTCTAGGATAATAGCTACGTATGTTGAAAAAATGAAGATATTAGACTATTTTATCATTGCAAATGGTAAAGAATGTGATTAAAGGCTCTTTTCCTATTTCAAAAGTTTTAGTTTTCGAGGGTAATAGCTTTGTCTGTGGAAAAAATGAAGATATTAAACTATTTTACGATTGCACATGGTAAAGAATGTGATTAAAGGCTCTTTTCCTAATTCAAAAGTTTTAGTTTTCGAGGGTAATAGCTATGTATCTTGAAAAAATGAAGATATTAGACTATTTTATGATTGCACATGGTAAAGCATGTGATTAAAGGCTCTTTTCCTATTTCAAAAGTTTTAGTTTTCAAGGGTAATAGCTACGTATGTTGAAAAAATGAAGATATTAGACTATTTTATGATTGCAAATGGTAAAGAATGTGATTAAAGGCTCTTTTCCTATTTCAGAAGTTTTAGTTTTCGAGGGTAATAGCTACGTATGTTGAAAAAATGAAGATATTAGACTATTTTATGATTGCACATGGTAAAGAATGTGATTAAAGGCTCTTTTCCTATTTCAAAAGTTTTAGTTTTCGAGGGTAGTAGCTACATATGTTGAAAAAATGAAGATATTAGACTATTTTATGATTGCAAATGGTAAAGAATGTGATTAAAGGCTCTTTTCCTATTTCAAAATTTTTAGTTTTCGAAGGTAATAGCTAGGTCTGTGGAAAAAATGAAGATATTAGACTATTTTATGATTGCACTTGGTAAAGAATGTGATTAAAGGCTCTTTTCCTATTTCAAAAGTTTTAGTTTTCGAGGGTAATAGCTACGTATGTTGAAAAAAATGAAGATATTAGACTATTTTATGATTGCAAATGGTAAAGAATGTGATTAAAGGCTCTTTTCCTATTTCAAAAGTTTTAGTTTTCGAGGGTAATAGCTACGTATGTTGAAAAAATGAAGATATTAGACAATTTTATGATTGCACATGGTAAAGCATGTGATTAAGAGCTCTTTTCCTATTTCAAAAGTTTTAGTTTTCGCGGGTAATAGCTACGTATGTTGAAAAAATGAAGATATTAGACTATTTTATGATTGCACATGGTAAAGAATGTGATTAAAGGCTCTTTTACTATTTCAAAAGTTTTAGTTTTCGAGGGTAATAGCTACGTATGTTGAAAAAATGAAGATAATAGACAATTTTTTGATTGCACATGGTAAAGCATGTGATTAAAGGCTCTTTTCCTATTTCAAAAGTTTTAATTTTCGAGGGTAATAGCTAAGTATGTTGAAAAAATGAAGATATTAGACAATTTTATGATTGCAAATGGTAAAGAATGTGATTAAAGGCTCTTTTCCTATTTCAAAGTTTTAGTTTTCGAGGGTAATAGCTACGTATGTTGAAAAAATGAAGACATTAGACTATTTCATGATTGCACATGGTGAAGAATGTGATTAAAGGCTCTTTTCCTATTTCATAAGTTTTAGTTTTCGAGGGTAATAGCTACGTCTGTTGAAAAAATGAAGATATTAGACTATTTTATGATTGCAAATGGTAAAGAATGTGATTAAAGGCTCTTTTCGTATTTCAAAAGTTTTAGTTTTCGAAGGTAATAGCTAGGTCTGTGGAAAAAATGAAGATATTAGACTATTTTATGATTGCACATGGTAAAGAATGTGATTAAAGGCTCTTTTCCTATTTCAAAAGTTTTAGTTTTCGAGGGTAATAGCTACGTATGTTGAAAAAATGAAGATATTAGACAATTTTATGATTGCACATGGTAAAGCATGTGATTAAAGGCTCTTTTCCTATTTCAAAAGTCTTAGTTTTCGAGGGTAATAGCTACGTATGTTGAAAAAATGAAGATATTAGACTATTTTATGATTGCACATGGTAAAGAATGTGATTAAAGGCTCTTTTCCTATTTCAAAAGTTTTAGTTTTCGAGGGTAATAGCTATGTATGCTGAAAAAATGAAGATATTAGACAATTTTATGATTGCACATGGTAAAGCATGTGATTAAAGGCTCTTTTCCTATTTCAAAAGTTTTAGTCTTCGAGGGTAATAGCTACGTATGTTGAAAAAATGAAGATATTAGACTATTTTATGATTGCAAATGGTAAAGAATGTGATTAAAGGCTCGTTTCCTATTTCAAAAGTTTTAGTTTTCGAAGGTAATAGCTAGGTCTGTGGAATAAATGAAGATATTAGACTATTTTATGATTGCACATGGTAAAGAATGTGATTAAAGGCTCTTTTCCTATTTCAGAAGTTTTAGTTTTTGAGAGTAATAGCTACTTATGTAGAAAAAATGAAGATATTAAACAATTTTATGATTGCACATGGTAAAGAATGTGATTAAAGGGTCTTTTCCTATTTCAAAAGTTTTAGTTTTCGAGGGTAATAACTACGTATGTTGAAAAAATGAAGATATTAGACTATTTTATGATTGCACATGGTAAAGAATGTGAATAAAGGCTCTTTTCCTATTTCAAAAGTTTCAGTTTTCGAGGGTAATAGCTACGTATGTTGAAAAAATGAAGATATTAGACAATTTTATGATTGCACATGGTAAAGAATGTGATTAAAGGCTCTTTTCCTATTTCAAAAGTTTTAGTGTTCGAGGGTAATAGCTACGTATGTTGAAAAAATGAAGATATTAGACTATTTTAAGATTGCAAATGGTAAAGAATGTGATTAAAGGCTCTTTTCCTATTTCAAAAGTTTTAGTATTCGAGGGTAATAGCTAGGTCTGTTAAAAAAATGAAGATATTAGACTATTTTATGATTGCACATGGTAAAGAATGTGATTAAAGGCTCTTTTCCTATTTCAAAAGTTTTAGTTTTCGAGGGTAATAGCTACGTATGTTGAAAAAATGAAGATATTAGACTATTTTATGATTGCACATGGTAAAGAATGTGAATAAAGGCTCTTTTCCTATTTCAAAAGTTTTAGTTTTCGAGGGTAATAGCTATGTATGTTGAAAAAATGAAGATATTAGACTATTTTATGATTGCAAATGGTAAAGAATATGATTAAAGGCTCTTTTCCTATTCCAAAAGTTTTAGTTTTTGAGGGTAATAGCTACGTATGTTGAAAAAAATGAAGATATTAGACTATTTTATGATTGCAAATGGTAAAGAATGTGATTAAAGGCTCTTTTTCTATTTCAAAAGTTTTAGTTTTCGAGGGTAATAGCTACGTTTGTTGAAAAAATGAAGATATTAGACTATTTCATGATTGCACATGGTAAAGAGTGTGATTAAAGGCTCTTTTCCTATGTCAAAAGTTTTAGTTTTCGAGGGTAATAGCTTTGTCTGTGGAAAAAATGAAGATATTAGACAATTTTATTATTGCACATGGTAAAGAATGTGATTAATAGCTATTTTCCTATTTCAAAAGTTTAAGTTTTCGAGGGTAATAGCTACGTATGTTGAAAAAATGAAGATATTAGACTATTTTATGATTGCACATGGTAAAGAATGTGATTAAAGGCTCTTTTCCAATTTCAAAAGTTTTAGTTTTTGAGGGTAATAGCTACGTATGTTGAAAAAATGAAGATATTAGACTATTTTATGATTGCAAATGGTAAAGAATGTAACTAAAGGCTCTTTTCCTATGTCAAAAGTTTTAGTTTTCTAGGATAATAGCTACGTATGTTGAAAAAATGAAGATATTAGACTATTTTATCATTGCAAATGGTAAAGAATGTGATTAAAGGCTCTTTTCCTATTTCAAAAGTTTTAGTTTTCGAGGGTAATAGCTTTGTCTGTGGAAAAAATGAAGATATTAAACTATTTTACGATTGCACATGGTAAAGAATGTGATTAAAGGCTCTTTTCCTAATTCAAAAGTTTTAGTTTTCGAGGGTAATAGCTATGTATCTTGAAAAAATGAAGATATTAGACTATTTTATGATTGCACATGGTAAAGCATGTGATTAAAGGCTCTTTTCCTATTTCAAAAGTTTTAGTTTTCGAGGGTAATAGCTACGTATGTTGAAAAAATGAAGATATTAGACTATTTTATGATTGCAAATGGTAAAGAATGTGATTAAAGGCTCTTTTCCTATTTCAGAAGTTTTAGTTTTCGAGGGTAATAGCTACGTATGTTGAAAAAATGAAGATATTAGACTATTTTATGATTGCACATGGTAAAGAATGTGATTAAAGGCTCTTTTCCTATTTCAAAAGTTTTAGTTTTCGAGGGTAGTAGCTACATATGTTGAAAAAATGAAGATATTAGACTATTTTATGATTGCAAATGGTAAAGAATGTGATTAAAGGCTCTTTTCCTATTTCAAAAGTTTTAGTTTTCGAAGGTAATAGCTAGGTCTGTGGAAAAAATGAAGATATTAGACTATTTTATGATTGCACTTGGTAAAGAATGTGATTAAAGGCTCTTTTCCTATTTCAAAAGTTTTAGTTTTTGAGGGTAATAGCTACGTATGTTGAAAAAATGAAGATATTAGACAATTTTATGATCGCACATGGTAAAGAATGCGATTAAAGGCTCTTTTCCTATTTCAAAAGTTTTAGTTTTCGAGGGTAATAGCTACGTATGTTGAAAAAATGAAGATATTAGACTATTTTATGATTGAAAGGGTAAAGAATGTGATTAAACGCTCTTTTCCTATGTCAAAAGTTTTAGTTTTCGAGGGTAATAGCTAGGTCTGTTAAAAAGGGAGATATTAGACAATTTTATGATTGCACATGGTAAAGAATGTGATTAAAGGCTCTTTTCCTATTTCAAAAGTTTTAGTTTCGAGGGTAATAGCTACGTATGTTGAAAAAATGAAGAAATTAGACTATTTTATGATTGCAAATGGTAAAGAATGTGATTAGAGGCTCTTTTCCTATTTCAAAAGTTTTAGTTTTCGAGGGTAATAGCTACGTATGTTGAAAAAATGAAGATATTAGACTATTTTATGATTGCACATGGTAAAGAATGTGATTAAAGGCTCTTTTCCTATTTCAAAAGTTTTAGTTTTCGAGGGTAATAGATACGTATGTTGAAAAAATGAAGATATTAGACTATTTTATGATTGCACATGGTAAAGAATGTGATTAAAGGCTCTTTTCCTATTTCAAAAGTTTTAGTTTTCGAGGGTAATAGCTATGTATGTTGAAAAAATGAAGATATTAGACAATTTTATGATTGCACATGGTAAAGAATGTGATTAAAGGCTCTTTTCTTATTTCAAAAGTTTTAGTATTCGAGGGTAATAGCTAGGTCTGTTGAAAAAATGAAGATATTAGACTATTTTATGATTGCACATGGTGAAGAATGTGATTAAAGGCTCTTTTCCTATTTCAAAAGTTTTACATTTCGAGGGTAATAGCTACGTATGTCGAAAAAATGAAGATATTGGACTATTTTATGATTGCACATGGTAAAAAATGTGATTAAAGGCTCTTTTCCTATTTCAAAAGTTTTAGTTTTCGAGGGTAATAGCTACGTATGTTGAAAAAATGAAGATATTAGACTATTTTATGATTGCACATGGTAAAGAATGTGATTAAAGGCTCTTTTCCTATTTCAAAAGTTTTAGTTTTCGAGGGTAATAGCTACGTATGTTGAAAAAATGAATATATTAGACTATTTTATGATTGCACATGGTAAAGAATGTGATTAAAGGCTCTTTTCCTATTTCAAAAGTTTTAGTTTTCGAGGGTAATAGCTACGTATGTTCAAAAATGAAGATATTAGACAATTTTATGATTGCACATGGTAAAGCATGTGATTAAAGGCTCTTTTCCTATTTCAAAAGTTTTAGTTTTCGAGGGTAATAGCTACGTATGTTGAAAAAAATGAAGATATTAGACTATTTTATGATTGCACATGGTAAAGAATGTGATTAAAGACTATTTTCCTATTTCAAAAGTTTTAGTTTTCGAGGGTAATAGCTACGTATGTTGAAAAAATGAAGATATTAGACAATTTTATGATTGCACATGGTAAAGCATGTGATTAAAGGCTCTTTTCCTATTTCAAAAGTTTTAATTTTCGAGGGTAATAGCTGCGTATGTTGAAAAAATGAAGATATTAGACTATTTTATGATTGCAAATGGT
>NW_027065979.1:0-20092 GCF_032884065.1 Artemia franciscana
ATAAAGGAGAAAAACAAAACTAAAAAACGAATGTATATACAGACCGGGACACCGGGATACAAATGACGACCGGGACACAGGGAATATAAATGACGACCGGGACACAGGGACACAACTACAACGGGGACACCGGGGGAAACAGGGGGATGTAAATGACGACCGGGACACTGGGACAGGGAATGGTCGATTAGCAATCACCATCAACAAAGCTCAAGGGCAATCATTAGAATCATGAGGTATAGATCTGAATACAGATTGTTTTCCCATGGACCATTATATGTTGCATGTTCAAGAGTCGGTAAACCTGACAATCTATTTATATGCAAAGACAATGGGACAGCAAAGAATGTTGTATATTCGCAAGTTTTACGTAGTTAAAACCATATATATATATATATATATATATATATATATATATATATATATATATATATATATATATATATATATATATATCTATATTCACAGGTGGGACATAGGGACACAACTACAATGGCGCGTAACTATTATGGCGCGTAACGACTTACGCGCGCGGGGGGGCTTGGGGGGGGCGCGAAGCGCCCCCACCAACTAGGTGTTGGGGTGGCGCGAAGCGCCACCCCAACAGCTAGTATATATATATATATATATTTATATATATATATATATATATATATATATATATATATATATATATATATATATTTATATATATATATATATATCTATATATATAAAAATAAGTTGTCTGTCTGTCTAAAAACTAAACTAAACTAAACTAAAACTAAAAACTAAACTAAAAACTAATAAAAAAACTAAAAAATCTAAAAATCTAAATAAGCTAAAAAAGAAAAAAAAAGGAAAAAAATAAAGGAGAAAAACAAAACTAAAAAACGAATGTATATACAGACCGGGACACCGGGATACAAATGACGACCGGGACACAGGGAATATAAATGACGACCGGGACGGCATAGATCTATAGAAAGCATATGTACATCTAATTCATTTTTTCTATTATTTTTCCTATGTCCTCCCGATCGTTTTTTACGTTTAGTAGGACAAGTAAAAGACGGATGGTCCATAAAACTATCAATACATTTCCCCGTTGTAGTTGTTTCCCTGTGTCCCGGTCGTCACTTGTGTCCCGGTATCCCAGTCTGTAATTTCTCTTTGACTATCCTGGTCGTCATTTATATTCCCTCTGTCATATATGTATATATCTATATATTTAAAAATAAGTTGTCTGTCTGTCAGTGGATCTGTGGATCTGTGGATCAGGTGACGTCATGTTTCGGCTGACGTCATGAAATTAGTTGCCGTCATTTTTGCTTTGAAGGTGACGTCATTCAAGTTATATAAGGCATATGTTCGCGTAGAAATCTATTAATGTTTAAGTTTACAATGACTGATGAAGATGCTCAAAGAGTCTATGCCAAAAAACTTGCTGCTGATAGAGAAAGTCAGAAAAGAAAGTGTGCCGAGGAACTACCAGAGCAACGCGAAAGCAGACTTGCTGCTAAAAGAGAAAGTGAAAAAAGAAGGTGTGCCGAGGAATCAAAAGACCAGCAGGGAAACAGGCTTGAGGCTGATAGAGAAAGAAAGAAAAGAAAGCATGCCGAGGAACTACCAGAGCAACGCAGAAGCAGACTTGCTGCTAAAAGAGAATGTGAAAAAAGAAGGCGTGCCGAGGAATTACAAGAACAGCAAGAAATCAGGCTTGCTGCTGAAAGAGAAAGTAAGAAAAGAAAGCGTGCCGAGGAATCACAAGAACAGCAAGAAATCAGGCTTGCTGCTGATAGAGAAAGTAAGAAAAGAAAGCGTGCCGAGGAATTACAAGAACAGCAAGAAATCAGGCTTGCTGCTGATAGAGAAAGTAAGAAAAGAAAGCGTGCCGAGGAATCAGAGCAATCTGAAAGTTATCGCCTGGCATTCAGGTACAACCAAGTCGATGATTATAGCTTGAGTAGATGTGTTCAAATCGGGACAATGTCTAAAATTTGTCCCTATTGCAAGGCCTTGAAATTCAATGGTGAAACAATGGGAATGTGTTGCGCCTCAGGAAAAGTTAAACTTCCTCTATTGGCTGCACCACCAGAGCCATTGAAGACTTTCCTTACTGGAACTACGTCAGAATCTAAGCGTTTTTTGTCAAAAATCAGACAATACAACTCATGTTTCCAAATGACGTCGTTTGGAGCCCAAATCGAAAATCCAGATCAATTTATGTCTACTTTCAAAGTATAAGGGCAAATTTATCATAAAGCAGGGTCCCTTCTACCATTCTCTGGCGAGAATCATAAATTTTTACAATTGTACTTCATCAGTGATAGAAATTCTGAATTGAATGCACGTTGCGAAATTTCTCCCAACGTTGAAAGGACAATCGTTTCCCAATTGCAACATCTTTTCCACGAAAATAATAATTTAGTGCGTCTGTTCAAAACAGCCATCGATTTGATGCCTACTGATACTCATAAAATTGTTATTTCCGCTGACAAAACGCCTCCTGGCCAACATGTGCGTAGATACAATGCTCCGACTATCGACGAAGTGGCAATCGTTATGGTCGGTGATCAGTTTTTACCTCGAGATATTATTCTACATAAGCGAAACGCTCAGTTGTTAAGAATTGCTGAAACTCATCGATGCTACGATGCCCTACAATATCCTATCATTTTTTGGGATGGAGCCGACGGCTATCACTTTAATATTAAATTGATGAATCCAGCCACTAACAAAGAAATGAATAAGAAATGCAGTGCAATGCATTATTATTCCTATAGACTAATGATTCGGCAGGATGAAGAAAATTATATGTATACAACTACCTGCTGATTTCTGTAATTTAGTGACGTCCAAAAATGAATTGATTGAAAAAGTATTTCTGAATATTCTAAAAAATTATAAAAATAATAAATGGCTAAGTGAAAGAGCGATTCTCGCACCCAAAAATATAGACGTCCACGAAATCAACAATATTGTTTTGACCAAGATTCAAGACCAGGCAGTCCTTTACAAGTCAGTCGACACAGTTTTGGAACCAAATGAAGCGGTTAATTATCCATCTGAATTTTTAAATTCCATAGATCTTTCAGGGTTTCCACCACACGTGCTACAACTAAAAATAGGCGTACCAATAATACTTTTAAGAAATATAAACCCACCAAAGCTTTGCAATGGCACTCGACTTGCCGTAAAAAAAACAATGGAAAACCTAATAGAGGCCACAATCTTGACAGGGCCTTTGGAGGGTGAGGCTGTTCTTATTCCTCGCATTCCCTGATTCCAACGGATCTGCCTTTTCAATTTAAAAGATTGCAATTCCCAATTCGATTAGCATTTGCAATCACCATTAACAAAGCTCTAGGTCAATCATTAGAAAAATGTGGTATAGATCTTAATACTGATTGTTTCTCCCATGGACAATTGTACGTTGCATGTTCGAGGGTCGGTAAACCTGACAATCTATTTATATGCAGCGACAATTGGACAGCGAAGAATGTTGTATATTCGCAAGTTTTACGCAGTTAATTTGTATGGTCAAACAGTAGACTCAATTTCAGGACGTATACAACTACCTGCTGATTTCTGTAATTTAGTGACGTCCAAAAATGAATTGATTGAAAAAGTATTTCCGAATATTCTAAAAAATTATAAAAATAATAAATGGCTAAGTGAAAGAGCAATTCTCGCACCCAAAAATATAGACGTCCACGAAATCAACAATATTGTTTTGACCAAGATTCGAGACCAGGCAGTCCTTTAC
Organism: Artemia franciscana; assembly: GCF_032884065.1. NCBI lineage: Eukaryota > Metazoa > Arthropoda > Branchiopoda > Anostraca > Artemiidae > Artemia > Artemia franciscana. The sequence goes on from NW_027065979.1 coordinate 3,749, forward strand.
AAGTCAGTCGACACAGTTTTGGAACCAAATGAAGCGGTTAATTATCCATCTGAATTTTTAAATTCCATAGATCCTTCAGGGTTTCTACCACACGTGCTACAACTAAAAATAGGCGTACCAATAATACTTTTAAGAAATATCAACCCACCAAAGCTTTGCAATGGCACGCGACTTGCCGTAAAAAAAAACAATGGAAAACCTAATAGAGGCCACAATCTTGACAGGGCCTTATGAGGGTGAGGCTGTTCTTATTCCTCGCATTCCCATGATTCCAACGGATCTGCTTTTTCAATTTAAGAGATTGCAATTCCCAATTCGATTAGTATTTGCAATCACCATTAACAAAGCTCACGGTCAATAATTAGAAAAATGTGGTATAGATCTTAATACTGATTGTTTTTCCCATGGACAATTGTACGCTGCATGTTCGAGGGTCGGTAAACCTGACAATGTATTTATATGCAGCGACAATTGGACAGCGAAGAATGTTGTGTATTCGCAAGTTTTACGCAGTTAATTTGTATTGTATCTATCTATCTATCTATCTATATAAAAACGAGTTGTGTGGATGCATGTTTGTTTGTTTGTAAAAAGAGCGTTTGCATATGACGTCATTATTAGTACATACGGCTTTGTTTATGCACAGACAATGGGAAAGCCAAGAATGTTGTTTATTCGCAATTTTTACGTAGTTTGAAACACATATATAAATCTATCTATATTCACAGGTGGGACACAGGGACACAACTACAATGGCGCATAACTAATATGGCGCGTAACGACTTACGCGCGCGGGGGGGCTTGGGGGGGCGCGAAGCGCCCCTCCAACTAGGTGTTGGGTTGGCGCGAAGCGCCACCCCAACAGCTATATATATATAAAAATAAGTTGTCTGTCTGTGTGTCTGTCTGTCTGTCAGGTGACGTCATGTTTCTGTGTTGACTGACGTCATGTATATATATATATATATATATATACTAGCTGTTGGGGTGGCGCTTCGCGCCACCCCAACACCTAGTTGGTGGGGGCGCTTCGCGCCCCCCCCCCAAGCCCCCCCGCGCGCGTAAGTCGTTACGCGCCATAATAGTTACGCGCCATTGTAGTTGTGTCCCTATGTCCCACCTGTGAATATAGATAGATATATATATATATATATATATATATATATATATATATATATATATATATATATATATATATATATATATATATATATATGGTTTTAACTACGTAAAACTTGCGAATATACAACATTCTTTGCTGTCCCATTGTCTTTGCATATAAATAGATTGTCAGGTTTACCGACTCTTGAACATGCAACATATAATGGTCCATGGGAAAACAATCTGTATTCAGATCTATACCTCATGATTCTAATGATTGCCCTTGGGCTTTGTTGATGGTGATTGCTAATCGACCATTCCCTGTCCCGGTGTCCCGGTCGTCATTTACATCCCCCTGTTTCCCCCGGTGTCCCTGTTGTAGTTGTGTCCCTGTGTCCCGGTCGTCATTTATATTCCCTGTGTCCCGGTCGTCATTTGTATCCCGGTGTCCCGGTCTGTATATACATTCGTTTTTTAGTTTTGTTTTTCTCCTTTATTTTTTTCCTTTTTTTTTCTTTTTTAACTTATTTAGATTTTTAGATTTTTTAGTTTTTTTATTAGTTTTTAGTTTTTTTTCTTTTTAGTTTTTTTGTCCCGGTCGTCATTTATATCCCTCTGTTTCCCCCGGTGTCCCCGTTGTAGTTGTGTCCCTGTGTCCCGGTCGTCATTTATATTCCCTGTGTCCCGGTCGTCATTTGTATCCCGGTGTACCGGTCTGTATATACATTCGTTTTTTAGTTTTGTTTTTCTCCTTTATTTTTTTCCTTTTTTTTCTTTTTTAGTTTATTTAGATTTTTAGATTTTTTAGTTTTTTTATTAGTTTTTAGTTTTTTTTTCTTTTTAGTTTTTTTGTAGTTTTTACCTTCTTTTTAGTTTTGTTAATTTTTTTTTTACTTATGTCCTGGTCGTCATTTATACTCCCTGTGTCCCGGTGCTTTGTTGATTGCTAATCGAACATTCCTTTTGTCCTGGTCGCTTTCTCTTTGAGTGTCGTCATTTATTTTTTTCTTTTTTAGTTCTTTTAGTTTTTACCTTTTTTAGTTTTTTTTAGTTTTTTAGATGAAATTTTTTTTAGTTTTTTCCTATTTTTCTTTTTAGTTTTTTATTGGTTTTTACCTTTATGTAAGCTTATTTTTCAGTTTTTTCCTTTTTTTTTAAGTTTTTTTTTATTTTTTATTTTTTTTAGTTTTTTACCTTTTTTTAGTTTTTTTAGTTTTTTTAGTTTTTTAGTTTTTTAGCTTTTTTACTTTTTTTATTAGTTTTTAGTTTTTTTGTAGTTTTTGCCTTTTTTTAGTTTTTTCAGTTTTTTTTTTAGTTTTTTATTGGTTTTTACCTTTATTTTAGCTTATTTTTCAGTTTTTTCCTTTTTTTTAGTTTTTTTTTAGTTTTTAGTTTTTTTAGTTTTTTACCTTTTTTTAGTTTTTTTAGTTTTTTTAGTTTTTTAGCTTTTTTATTTTTTTTATTAGTTTTTAGTTTTTTTTGTAGTTTTTGCCTTTTTTTAGTTTTTTTAGTTTTTTAGCTTTTTTATTAGTTTTTAGTTTTTTTTGTAGTTTTTGCCTTTTTTTAGTTTTTTTAGTTTTTTAGCTTTTTTATTTTTTTTATTAGTTTTTAGTTTTTTTTGTAGTTTTTGCCTTTTTTTAGTTTTTTCAGTTTTGACGTCACCTGATCCAGTTTTTTCAGGTGACGTCACCTGATCCACGATCCACAGATCCACAGACAACTTATTTTTATATATATAGATAGTTTTTTTTTTTACTTATGTCCTGGTCGTCATTTATACTCCCTGTGTCCCGGTGCTTTGTTGATTGCTAATCGAACATTCCTTTTGTCCTGGTCGCTTTCTCTTTGAGTTTCGTCATTTATTTTTTTCTTTTTTAGTTCTTTTAGTTTTTACCTTTTTTAGTTTTTTTTAGTTTTTTAGATGAAAATTTTTTTTAGTTTTTTCCTTTTTTTCTTTTTAGTTTTTTATTGGTTTTTACCTTTATTTTAGCTTGTTTTTCAGTTTTTTCCTTTTTTTTAGTTTTTTTTTATTTTTTATTTTTTTTAGTTTTTTACCTTTTTTTAGTTTTTTAGTTTTTTTAGTTTTTTAGCTTTTTTACTTTTTTTATTAGTTTTTAGTTTTTTTTTGTAGTTTTTGCCTTTTTTTAGTTTTTTCAGTTTTTTTTTAGTTTTTTATTGGTTTTTACCTTTATTTTAGCTTATTTTTCAGTTTTTTCCTTTTTTTTTAGTTTTTTTTAGTTTTTAGTTTTTTTAGTTTTTTACCTTAGCTTTTTTAGTTTTTTTAGTTTTTTTAGTTTTTACCTTTTTATTTTTTTATTAGTTTTTAGTTTTTTTGTAGTTTTTGCCTTTTTTTAGTTTTTTTAGTTTTTTAGCTTTTTTATTAGTTTTTAGTTTTTTTTGTAGTTTTTGCCTTTTTTTAGTTTTTTTAGTTTTTTAGCTTTTTTATTTTTTTTATTAGTTTTTAGTTTTTTTTGTAGTTTTTGCCTTTTTTTAGTTTTTTCAGTTTTGACGTCACCTGATCCAGTTTTTTCAGGTGACGTCACCTGATCCATCCACAGACAGACAGACAACTTATTTTTATATATATAGATATATATATATATATATAAATATATATATATATATATATATATATATATATATATATATATATATATATATATATATATATATATAAATATATATATATATATATATATATATATATATATATATATATATATATATATATATATATATATATATATATATATATTTATATATATATATATATATATATATATATATATATATATATATATATATATATATATATATATATATATATATACATGACGTCAGTCAACACAGAAACATGACGTCACCTGACAGACAGACAGACACACAGACAGACAACTTATTTTTATATATATATATATATATATATATATCTATATTCACAGGTGGGACATAGGGACACAACTACAATGGCGCGTAACTAATATGGCGCGTAACGACTTACGCTTGCGGGGGGGGGGCTTGGGGGAGCGCGAAGTGCCCCCACCAACTAGGTGTTGCGGTGGCGCGAAGCACCACCCCAACAGCTAGTATATATATATATATATATATATATATATATATATATATATATATATATATATATATATATATATCTATATATATATATATATATATATATATATATATATATATATATATATATATATATATATATATATATATATATATATATATATATATATATATATATATATATATATATATATATATATATATATATATATATATATAAGTTGTTTGTGTGTTATGTCTGTTACGTTATATTTATTATATATATATAAATAAGTTGTTTGTGTGTTATGTCTGTTACGTTATATCTATTATATATATAAACATAAGTTGAATGTATTTTTGTGTTGAGGGTTTGCATATGACGTCTGAAAAATAAAGAAGAAAAAGAAAACAAATTGAAATGTAAAAACTAGGAATTGCATAAATATTTCGAAATATATTGACAATAGATTAAAGTAATTTGAAAACCTTAAAACAGATACTTAAAAGTTTGAGGTTTATTATAAATTGTTGATCTTTAGCAAGCTTGGCACGTGAAGAGGAATTTTTAGTATAAATCTTAAAATGACAGAAGAAAGAGCCGAAATTCCCAGTAAAAACTGGGGATTGCATAAATATTTCGAAACATTTTGACAATAGATTAAAGTAATTCGAAAACCTTAAAACAGATACTTAAAATTTTGAGGTTTATTATAAATTGTTGAGCTTTAGCAAGCTTGGCACGTGGATAGGAATTTTTAGTTTAGATCTTAAAATGACAGAAGAAACAGCCGAGGAAGCTGCTCAAATAGTTAATTCAAAGAGAAATTTTAGTATAAATCCTACAGTGGCAGAAGAAACAGCCGAGGAATCTGCTCAAAGGGTTAATTCCAAAAGGCTTGCGGCTAAAGAACGCAAACGTGCGCAGTTAGATGAAAATCCATCTGGACAGCGAGAGTCAAAACGTATCGTAACTGAAAATGATAGCGATGATGATTGGGTTTGGGATTTTGACTTGGATAAGGTCATCAATGCCTACCAGATTTTATTTAAAAAAACAAAGGTTCGGCGATATGTATTTCATAGTGATGCTGAAAAATAAAGAAGAAAAAGAAAACTGAAAAAAGAAAAAAGGTAAAAAACTAAAAAAAAAACTAAAAAGAAAAAAACTAAAAAACAAAAAAAAATTAAAAAAAGAAAAAACCTAAAAGGAAAAAACGTAAAAAAATAAAAAAAATAAAAAAAGATTACCTCCTGGCACATCCAAAAAGAAAATTTCTCCAACGTTGTTATCGACACAATGCATTTTCGTATCATAAATGTCTTTTTGTTCCGACGTTAACTTGGAAATGTCATTTTGTACATACGACAATAGATAACTCGTACTGTAACTTTGTTGGACCGGGTACATTCACCAAAAGCAGGCGTAGAAAGAAGCATTCATGTTGATTGGGGTGAACGGTGTAGAGTCTTCCTATCGTGGTATCTTTGAAGATGGTAGGTTGGCCGTCGACTGACTTACCCTCTTGTCGACGTTCAAATACTTTATTTTTAGTATTCCACGTGCAATACGAAGGCACTTCAGTATACAGCAGTTTTTTTGCAAAAGAATCATTTTTGCAAAGCGAAAAGAAAGCGGTTAACTTTGTATCCGGTGGATTCAGGGCTCTTTGTTGCACGTTGGTTTCCGAGAAATAAACACGTTGACCATTCTGTAAATGTACCGCTAAGTGAACAACAGCTGGACTACGTTCATGTATCGGAATTGAAAGAATTCGCCAAACAGCTTCATTACTGCTTATGTGTCTTCCAGGCTGATATTGTACGATTTCGTCGATATCTTTGGTTTCGGGCTGCAAGCCAAAAACTGCCATGTCAGTGCCTTTGTTGACGTATTTACATATGTATTTGATTGCTTTTACGGAGTTACAGTATTCAACGTTTATGTGTGCATTAAATGTTTTTGATAATAATGGGGAATATGGAACAACCCATTGGTTATCTACTTCGATGGTGGTACCGTTACGCTTCTTTTTTATTACTGTTTTACCGCCATCTTCAGTAGATCTTCTTCTATATTGTGGGTAACCATCATTGCCAGTAATTGTGTTGGATACTAAAAGTCGAGGACATTGCTTTGTGCACCTTCCTTTGGCCATGCATGGTGAATTTTCGTTCAGTGCACCGCAAGGTCCATGTATCATATTTTTTACAATAATATCATGTAACCTCTTATCGACATTTTCATCAGGTATTTCAGCGGAAATCACATCTTCAATTTCGTTCGAAGTAATTTTTTTATGTAGCCAGATTAGAATATGTTCCTGTGGCAAACCTCGTTTTTGCCATTCCACTGAGTACATCCAGCATCGCACTGACCCAAACACTTCAAGTTTTACTATGTAGTTTATCAGTGATTTCAACTTTTGCCGGAAGACACGGGCCGTAATGTCATGTCTATTAACCGCCGATTGTCCTTGAAGTAAAAGCTGCAGTATCTCGTCCCAAGATTGATTACATGTAAATGTAATAAATAAATCTGGACGACCATAGAGACGAACATACGCAATAGCATCTTGAGCATATTCATGCATATGACGGGGACTGCCAGCATATGACGAAGGTAAAATTGTTAATCTTCCAACGTTTGTGGTATTACCGTCATTTATAATTGCATCTCGCAAATGAATGTATTGTTCAGAGCGGAGCTTGGTCTGATTCAGGCGGATATATAGCAAACGTTCTGATTCAATTTTAGCATACATATCAACGACGAATTGGTGAAACAATTCACGGCATTTTAAAATATAATTTTCTTCATCCTGCCGAGCAGCCGAGGAAGCTGCTCAAATAGTTAATTCAAAGAGAAATTTTAGTACAAATCCTACAATGGCAGAAGAAACAGCCGAGGAATCTGCTCAAAGGGTTATTTCCAAAAGGCTTGCGGCTAAAGAATGCAAAACTGTGCAGTTAGATGAAAATCCATCTGGACAGCGAGAGTCAAAACGTATTGTAACTAAAAATGATAGCGATGATGATTGGGTTTGGGATTTTGACTTGGATAAGGTCATCAATGCCTACCAGATTTTATTTAAAAAAACAAAGGTTCGGCGATATGTATTTCATAGTGATGCTGAAAAATAAAGAAGAAAAAGAAAACTGAAAAAATAAAAAAGGTAAAAAACTAAAAAAAACTAAAAAGAAAAAAACTAAAAAAAAAAATTAAAAAAGGAAAAAACCTAAAAAGAAAAAATGTAAAAAAATAAAAAAAATAAAAAAGATAAAAAACTAAAAAGAAAGAAAAACTAAAAAAAGCTAAAAAACTAAAAAAAGAAAAAACTAAAAAAAACTGGGATTTGCACAAATGTTGGATATTTTGCATGCTTGGCACGTAAAGATTTCTCAAGTGTCAATGTTAGAATGAACATTGACAAATTGAAGAAAACAAATCAATAAAAAGAAGAAACTAAAAAAAAGAAAAACTAAAAAAAAACTAGAAAAGAAAAAAACTAAAATAAAAAAAAACTAAAAAAGAAACTGTATCTATATACATAAAAATAAGTTGTATATATGCATGTTTGTTTGTGGGTTTGCATTTGACGTCATTATAAGTATATAAGGCTTTGTATATGACGTCATTATAAGATGAGACTACAGACCGGGACACCGGGACACAAATGACGACAAGGACACAGGGAACATAAATGACGACCGGGACGCTCAAAGAGAAATTACATACTGGGACATCGGGACACAAATGACGACCGGGACACCGGGACAGAGGGAATATAAATGACGACCGGAATAGTCAAAGAGAAATTACAGACTGGGATACCGGGACACAAGTGACGACCGGGACACAGGGAAACAACTACAACGGGGAAATGTATTGATAGTTTTATGGACCATCCGTCTTTTACTTGTCCTACTAAACGTAAAAAACGATCGGGAGGACATAGGAAAAATAATAGAAAAAATGAATTAGATGTACATATGCTTTCTATAGATCTATGCCGTCCCGGTCGTCATTTATATTCCCTGTGTCCCGGTCGTCATTTGTATCCCGGTGTCCCGGTCTGTATATACATTAGTTTTTTAGTTTTGTTTTTCTCCTTTATTTTTTTCCTTTTTTTTTCTTTTTTAGCTTATTTAGATTTTTAGATTTTTTAGTTTTTTTATTAGTTTTTAGTTTTTTTTTCTTTTTAGTTTTTTTGTCCCGGTCGTCATTTATATCCCCCTGTTTCCCCGGTGCCCCCGTTGTAGTTGTGTCCCTGTGTCCCGGTCGTCATTTATATTCCCTGTGTCCCGGTCGTCATTTGTATCCCGGTGTACCGGTCTGTATATACATTCGTTTTTTAGTTTTGTTTTTCTCCTTTATTTTTTTCCTTTTTTTTTCTTTTTTAGTTTATTTAGATTTTTAGATTTTTTAGTTTTTTTATTAGTTTTTAGTTTTTTTTTCTTTTTAGTTTTTTTGTAGTTTTTACCTTCTTTTTAGTTTTGTTAATTTTTTTTTTTACTTATGTCCTGGTCGTCATTTATACTCCCTGTGTCCCGGTGCTTTGTTGATTGCTAATCGAACATTCCTTTTGTCCTGGTCGCTTTCTCTTTGAGTGTCGTCATTTATTTTTTTCTTTTTTAGTTCTTTTAGTTTTTACCTTTTTTAGTTTTTTTTAGTTTTTTAGATGAAATTTTTTTTTAGTTTTTTCCTTTTTTTCTTTTTAGTTTTTTATTGGTTTTTACCTTTATGTTAGCTTATTTTTCAGTTTTTTCCTTTTTTTTAAGTTTTTTTTTATTTTTTATTTTTTTTAGTTTTTTACCTTTTTTTAGTTTTTTAGTTTTTTTAGTTTTTTAGTTTTTTAGCTTTTTTACTTTTTTTATTAGTTTTTAGTTTTTTTGTAGTTTTTGCCTTTTTTAGTTTTTTCAGTTTTTTTTTTAGTTTTTTATTGGTTTTTACCTTTATTTTAGCTTATTTTTCAGTTTTTTCCTTTTTTTTAGTTTTTTTTAGTTTTTAGTTTTTTTAGTTTTTTACCTTTTTTTAGTTTTTTTAGTTTTTTTAGTTTTTTAGCTTTTTTATTTTTTTTAATTGGTTTTTAGTTTTTTTTGTAGTTTTGCCTTTTTTTTAGTTTTTTTAGTTTTTTAGCTTTTTTATTAGTTTTTAGTTTTTTTTGTAGTTTTTGCCTTTTTTTAGTTTTTTTAGTTTTTTAGCTTTTTTATTTTTTTTATTAGTTTTTAGTTTTTTTGTAGTTTTTGCCTTTTTTAGTTTTTTCAGTTTTGACGTCACCTGATCCAGTTTTTTCAGGTGACGTCACCTGATCCACGATCCACAGATCCACAGACAACTTATTTTTATATATATAGATAGTTTTTTTTTTTTACTTATGTCCTGGTCGTCATTTATACTCCCTGTGTCCCGGTGCTTTGTTGATTGCTAATCGAACATTCCTTTTGTCCTGGTCGCTTTCTCTTTGAGTTTCGTCATTTATTTTTTTCTTTTTTAGTTCTTTTAGTTTTTACCTTTTTTAGTTTTTTTTAGTTTTTTAGATGAAAATTTTTTTTAGTTTTTTCCTTTTTTTCTTTTTAGTTTTTTATTGGTTTTTACCTTTATTTTAGCTTGTTTTTCAGTTTTTTCCTTTTTTTTTGTTTTTTTTTATTTTTTATTTTTTTAGTTTTTTACCTTTTTTTAGTTTTTTTAGTTTTTTTAGTTTTTAGCTTTTTTACTTTTTTTATTAGTTTTAGTTTTTTTTGTAGTTTTTGCCTTTTTTTAGTTTTTTCAGTTTTTTTTTAGTTTTTTATTGGTTTTTACCTTTATTTTAGCTTATTTTTCAGTTTTTTCCTTTTTTTTTATTTTTTTTTAGTTTTTAGTTTTTTTAGTTTTTTACCTTTTTTAGTTTTTTTAGTTTTTTTAGTTTTTTAGCTTTTTTATTTTTTTTATTAGTTTTTAGTTTTTTTTGTAGTTTTTGCCTTTTTTTAGTTTTTTTAGTTTTTTAGCTTTTTTATTAGTTTTTAGTTTTTTTTGTAGTTTTTGCCTTTTTTTAGTTTTTTTAGTTTTTTAGCTTTTTTATTTTTTTTATTAGTTTTTAGTTTTTTTTGTAGTTTTTGCCTTTTTTTAGTTTTTTCAGTTTTGACGTCACCTGATCCAGTTTTTTCAGGTGACGTCACCTGATCCATCCACAGACAGACAGACAACTTATTTTTATATATATAGATATACTAGCTGTTAGGGTGGCGCTTCGCGCAACCCCAACACCTAGTTGGTGGGGGCGCTTCGCGCCCCCCCCAAGCCCCCCCCGCGCGCGTAAGTCGTTACGCGCCATAATAGTTACGCGCCATTGTAGTTGTGTCCCTATGTCCCACCTGTGAATATAGATAGATATATATATATATATATATATATATATATATATATATATATATATATATATATATATGGTTTTAACTACGTAAAACTTGCGAATATACAACATTCTTTGCTGTCCCATTGTCTTTGCATATAAATAGATTGTCAGGTTTACCGACTCTTGAACATGCAACATATAATGGTCCATGGGAAAACAATCTGTATTCAGATCTATACCTCATGATTCTAATGATTGCCCTTGAGCTTTGTTGATGGTGATTGCTAATCGACCATTCCCTGTCCCAGTGTCCCGGTCGTCATTTACATCCCCCTGTTTCCCCCGGTGTCCCCGTTGTAGTTGTGTCCCTGTGTCCCGGTCGTCATTTATATTCCCTGTGTCCCGGTCGTCATTTGTATCCCGGTGTCCCGGTCTGTATATACATTCGTTTTTTAGTTTTGTTTTTCTCCTTTATTTTTTTCCTTTTTTTTTTCTTTTTTAGCTTATTTAGATTTTTAGATTTTTTAGTTTTTTTATTAGCTTTTAGTTTTTTTTTCTTTTTAGTTTTTTTGTCCCGGTCGTCATTTATATCCCCCTGTTTCCCCCGGTGTCCCCGTTGTAGTTGTGTCCCTGTGTCCCGGTCGTCATTTATATTCCCTGTGTCCCGGTCGTCATTTGTATCCCGGTGTACCGGTCTGTATATACATTCGTTTTTTAGTTTTGTTTTTCTCCTTTATTTTTTTCCTTTTTTTTTCTTTTTTAGTTTATTTAGATTTTTAGATTTTTTATTTTTTTTATTAGTTTTTAGTTTTTTTTTCTTTTTAGTTTTTTTGTAGTTTTTACCTTCTTTTTAGTTTTGTTAATTTTTTTTTTTACTTATGTCCTGGTCGTCATTTATACTCCCTGTGTCCCGGTGCTTTGTTGATTGCTAATCGAACATTCCTTTTGTCCTGGTCGCTTTCTCTTTGAGTGTCGTCATTTATTTTTTTCTTTTTTAGTTCTTTTAGTTTTTACCTTTTTTAGTTTTTTTTAGTTTTTTAGATGAAATTTTTTTTTAGTTTTTTCCTTTTTTTCTTTTTAGTCTTTTATTGGTTTTTACCTTTATGTTAGCTTATTTTTCAGTTTTTTTTTTAGTTTTTTATTGGTTTTTACCTTTATTTTAGCTTATTTTTCAGTTTTTTCCTTTTTTTTAGTTTTTTTTTAGTTTTTAGTTTTTTAGTTTTTTACCTTTTTTAGTTTTTTTAGTTTTTTTAGTTTTTTAGCTTTTTTATTTTTTTTATTAGTTTTTAGTTTTTTTTGTAGTTTTTGCCTTTTTTTTAGTTTTTTTAGTTTTTTAGCTTTTTTATTAGTTTTTAGTTTTTTTTTGTAGTTTTTGCCTTTTTTTAGTTTTTTTAGTTTTTTAGCTTTTTTATTTTTTTTATTAGTTTTTAGTTTTTTTTGTAGTTTTTGCCTTTTTTTAGTTTTTTCAGTTTTGACGTCACCTGATCCAGTTTTTTCAGGTGACGTCACCTGATCCACGATCCACAGATCCACAGACAACTTATTTTTATATATATAGATAGTTTTTTTTTTTTACTTATGTCCTGGTCGTCATTTATACTCCCTGTGTCCCGGTGCTTTGTTGATTGCTAATCGAACATTCCTTTTGTCCTGGTCGCTTTCTCTTTGAGTTTCGTCATTTATTTTTTTCTTTTTAGTTCTTTTAGTTTTTACCTTTTTTAGTTTTTTTAGTTTTTTAGATGAAAATTTTTTTAGTTTTTTCCTTTTTTTCTTTTTAGTTTTTTATTGGTTTTTACCTTTATTTTAGCTTATTTTTCAGTTTTTTCCTTTTTTTTAGTTTTTTTTTTATTTTTTATTTTTTTTAGTTTTTTACCTTTTTTTAGTTTTTTTAGTTTTTTTAGTTTTTTAGCTTTTTACTTTTTTTATTAGTTTTAGTTTTTTTTTGTAGTGTTTGCCTTTTTTTAGTTTTTTCAGTTTTTTTTTAGTTTTTTATTGGTTTTTACCTTTATTTTAGCTTATTTTTCAGTTTTTTCCTTTTTTTTAGTTTTTTTTAGTTTTTAGTTTTTTTAGTTTTTTACCTTTTTTTAGTTTTTTTAGTTTTTTTAGTTTTTTATTTTTTTAATTAGTTTTTAGTTTTTTTTGTAGTTTTTGCCTTTTTTAGTTTTTTTAGTTTTTTAGCTTTTTTATTAGTTTTTAGTTTTTTTTGTAGTTTTTGCCTTTTTTTAGTTTTTTTAGTTTTTTAGCTTTTTTATTTTTTTTATTAGTTTTTAGTTTTTTTTGTAGTTTTTGCCTTTTTTTAGTTTTTTCAGTTTTGACGTCACCTGATCCAGTTTTTTCAGGTGACGTCACCTGATCCATCCACAGACAGACAGACAACTTATTTTTATATATATAGATATACTAGCTGTTGGGGTGGCGCTTCGCGCCACCCCAACACCTAGTTGGTGGGGGCGCTTCGCGCCCCCCCCCCCCCCCCCCCAAGCCCCCCCGCGCGCGTAAGTCGTTACGCGCCATAATAGTTACGCGCCATTGTAGTTGTGTCCCTATGTCCCACCTGTGAATATAGATAGATATATATATATATATATATATATATATATATGGTTTTAACTACGTAAAACTTGCGAATATACAACATTCTTTGCTGTCCCATTGTCTTTGCATATAAATAGATTGTCAGGTTTACCGACTCTTGAACATGCAACATATAATGGTCCATGGGAAAACAATCTGTATTCAGATCTATACCTCATGATTCTAATGATTGCCCTTGAGCTTTGTTGATGGTGATTGCTAATCGACCATTCCCTGTCCCGGTGTCCCGGTCGTCATTTACATCCCCCTGTTTCCCCCGGTGTCCCCGTTGTAGTTGTGTCCCTGTGTCCCGGTCGTCATTTATATTCCCTGTGTCCCGGTCGTCATTTGTATCCCGGTGTCCCGGTCTGTATATACATTCGTTTTTTAGTTTTGTTTTTCTCCTTTATTTTTTTCCTTTTTTTTTCTTTTTAGCTTATTTAGATTTTTAGATTTTTTAGTTTTTTTATTAGCTTTTAGTTTTTTTTTCTTTTTAGTTTTTTTGTCCCGGTCGTCATTTATATCCCCCTGTTTCCCCCGGTGTCCCGTTGTAGTTGTGTCCCTGTGTCCCGGTCGTCATTTATATTCCCTGTGTCCCGGTCGTCATTTGTATCCCGGTGTACCGGTCTGTATATACATTCGTTTTTTAGTTTTGTTTTTCTCCTTTATTTTTTCCTTTTTTTTTCTTTTTTAGTTTATTTAGATTTTTAGATTTTTTATTTTTTTTATTAGTTTTTTTTCTTTTTAGTTTTTTTGTAGTTTTTACCTTCTTTTTAGTTTTGTTAATTTTTTTTTTACTTATGTCCTGGTCGTCATTTATACTCCCTGTGTCCCGGTGCTTTGTTGATTGCTAATCGAACATTCCTTTTGTCCTGGTCGCTTTCTCTTTGAGTGTCGTCATTTATTTTTTTCTTTTTTAGTTCTTTTAGTTTTTACCTTTTTTAGTTTTTTTTAGTTTTTTAGATGAAAATTTTTTTTAGTTTTTTCCTTTTTTTCTTTTTAGTTTTTTATTGGTTTTTACCTTTATGTTAGCTTATTTTCAGTTTTTTCCTTTTTTTTTATTTTTTTTTATTTTTTATTTTTTTAGTTTTTTACCTTTTTTAGTTTTTTTTAGTTTTTTTAGTTTTTTTTAGTTTTTTAGCTTTTTTACTTTTTTTATTAGTTTTTAGTTTTTTTGTAGTTTTTGCCTTTTTTTAGTTTTTTCAGTTTTTTTTTAGTTTTTTATTGGTTTTTACCTTTATTTTAGCTTATTTTTCAGTTTTTCCTTTTTTTTAGTTTTTTTTAGTTTTTAGTTTTTTTAGTTTTTTACCTTTTTTTAGTTTTTTTAGTTTTTTTAAGTTTTTTAGCTTTTTTATTTTTTTTATTAGTTTTTAGTTTTTTTGTAGTTTTTGCCTTTTTTTAGTTTTTTAGCTTTTTTATTAGTTTTTAGTTTTTTTTGTAGTTTTTGCCTTTTTTTAGTTTTTTTAGTTTTTTAGCTTTTTTATTTTTTTTATTAGTTTTTAGTTTTTTTTGTAGTTTTTGCCTTTTTTTAGTTTTTTCAGTTTTGACGTCACCTGATCCAGTTTTTTCAGGTGACGTCACCTGATCCACGATCCACAGATCCACAGACAACTTATTTTTATATATATAGATAGTTTTTTTTTTTTACTTATGTCCTGGTCGTCATTTATACTCCCCTGTGTCCCGGTGCTTTGTTGATTGCTAATCGAACATTCCTTTTGTCCTGGTCGCTTTCCTCTTTGAGTTTCGTCATTTATTTTTTTCTTTTTTAGTTCTTTTAGTTTTTACCTTTTTTAGTTTTTTTTAGTTTTTTAGATGAAAATTTTTTTTAGTTTTTTCCTTTTTTTCTTTTTAGTTTTTTATTGGTTTTTACCTTTATTTTAGCTTATTTTTCAGTTTTTTTCCTTTTTTTTAGTTTTTTTTTTATTTTTTATTTTTTTTAGTTTTTTACCTTTTTTTAGTTTTTTTAGTTTTTTTAGTTTTTTAGCTTTTTTACTTTTTTTATTAGTTTTTAGTTTTTTTTGTAGTTTTTGCCTTTTTTTAGTTTTTTCAGGTTTTTTTTTAGTTTTTTTATTGGTTTTTACCTTTATTTTAGCTTATTTTTCAGTTTTTTCCTTTTTTTTAGTTTTTTTTTAGTTTTTAGTTTTTTTAGTTTTTTACCTTTTTTTAGTTTTTTTAGTTTTTTTAGTTTTTTAGCTTTTTTATTTTTTTTATTAGTTTTTAGTTTTTTTTGTAGTTTTTGCCCTTTTTTTAGTTTTTTTAGTTTTTTAGCTTTTTTATTAGTTTTTAGTTTTTTTTGTAGTTTTTGCCTTTTTTTAGTTTTTTTAGTTTTTTAGCTTTTTTATTTTTTTTATTAGTTTTTAGTTTTTTTTGTAGTTTTTGCCTTTTTTTAGTTTTTTCAGTTTTGACGTCACCTGATCCAGTTTTTTCAGGTGACGTCACCTGATCCATCCATCCACAGACAGACAGACAACTTATTTTTATATATATAGACTAGCTGTTGGGGTGGCGCTTCGCGCCACCCCAACACCTAGTTGGTGGGGGCGCTTCGCGCCCCCCCCCAAGCCCCCCGGCGCGCGTAAGTCGTTACGCGCCATAATAGTTACGCGCCATTGTAGTTGTGTCCCTATGTCCCACCTGTGAATATAGATAGATATATATATATATATATATATATATATATATATATATATATATATATATATATATATAATATATATATATATATATATATATATATATATATATATATATATATATATATATATATATATATATATATATATATATATATATATATATATATATATATATATATATATATATATATATATATATATATATATATATATATATATATATATATATATATATATATATATATATATATATATATATATATATATATATATATATATATATATATATATATATATATATATATATATATATATATATATATATATATATATATATATATATATATATATATATATATATATATATATATATATATATATATATATATATATATATATATATATATAATATATATATATATATATATATATATATATATATATATATATATATATATATATATATATATATATATATATATATATATATATATATATATATATATATATATATATATATATATATATATATATATATATATATATATATATACTATATATATATATATATAATATATATATATATATATATATATATATATATATATATATATATATATATATATATATATATATATATATAT
>NW_027065980.1:0-20084 GCF_032884065.1 Artemia franciscana
ATTGCAAATGGTAAAGAATGTGATTAAAGGCTCTTTTCCTATTTCAAAAGTTTTAGTTTTCGAGGGTAATAGCTACGTATGTTGAAAAAATGAAGATATTAGACTATTTTATGATTGCAAATGGTAAAGAATGTGATTAAAGGCTCTTTTCCTATTTCAAAAGTTTTAGTTTTCGAGGGTAATAGCTAGGTATGTTGAAAAAATGAAGATATTAGACTATTTTATGATTGCAAATGGTAAAGAATGTGATTAAAGGCTCTTTTCCTATTTCAAAAGTTTTAGTTTTCGAGGGTAATAGCTACGTATGTTGAAAAAATGAAGATATTAGACTATTTTATGATTGCAAATGGTAAAGAATGTGATTAAAGGCTCTTTTCCTATTTCAAAAGTTTTAGTTTTCGAGGGTAATAGCTAGTCTGTGAAAAAAATGAAGATATTAGACTATTTTATGATTGCAATGGTAAAGAATGTGATTAAAGGCTCTTTTCCTATTTCAAAAGTTTTAGTTTTCGAGGGTAATAGCTACGTATGTTGAAAAAATGAAGATATTAGACTATTTTATGATTGCAAATGGTAAAGAATGTGATTAAAGGCTCTTTTCCTATTTCAAAAGTTTTAGTTTTCGAGGGTAATAGCTACGCATGTGAAAAAATGAAGATATTAGACTATTTTATGATTGCAAATGGTAAAGAATGTGATTAAAGGCTCTTTTCCTATTTCAAAAGTTTTAGTTTTCGAGGGTAATAGCTACGTATGTTGAAAAAATGAAGATATTAGACTATTTTATGATTGCAAATGGTAAAGAATGTGATTAAAGGCTCTTTTCCTATTTCAAAAGTTTTAGTTTTCGAGGGTAATAGCTACGTATGTTGAAAAAATGAAGATATTAGACTATTTTATGATTGCAAATGGTAAAGAATGTGATTAAAGGCTCTTTTCCTATTTCAAAAGTTTTAGTTTTCGAGGGTAATAGCTACGTATGTTGAAAAAATGAAGATATTAGACTATTTTATGATTGCAAATGGTAAAGAATGTGATTAAAGGCTCTTTTCCTATTTCAAAAGTTTTAGTTTTCGAGGGTAATAGCTACGTATGTTGAAAAAATGAAGATATTAGACTATTTTATGATTGCAAATGGTAAAGAATGTGATTAAAGGCTCTTTTCCTATTTCAAAAGTTTTAGTTTTCGAGGGTAATAGCTACGTATGTTGAAAAAATGAAGATATTAGACTATTTTATGATTGCAAATGGTAAAGAATGTGATTAAAGGCTCTTTTCCTATTTCAAAAGTTTTAGTTTTCGAGGGTAATAGCTACGTATGTTGAAAAAATGAAGATATTAGACTATTTTATGATTGCAAATGGTAAAGAATGTGATTAAAGGCTCTTTTCCTATTTCAAAAGTTTTAGTTTTCGAGGGTAATAGCTACGTATGTTGAAAAAATGAAGATATTAGACTATTTTATGATTGCAAATGGTAAAGAATGTGATTAAAGGCTCTTTTCCTATTTCAAAAGTTTTAGTTTTCGAGGGTAATAGCTACGTATGTTGAAAAAATGAAGATATTAGACTATTTTATGATTGCAAATGGTAAAGAATGTGATTAAAGGCTCTTTTCCTATTTCAAAAGTTTTAGTTTTCGAGGGTAATAGCTAGTCTGTGAAAAAATGAAGATATTAGACTATTTTATGATTGCAAATGGTAAAGAATGTGATTAAAGGCTCTTTTCCTATTTCAAAAGTTTTAGTTTTCGAGGGTAATAGCTACGTATGTTGAAAAAATGAAGATATTAGACTATTTTATGATTGCAAATGGTAAAGAATGTGATTAAAGGCTCTTTTCCTATTTCAAAAGTTTTAGTTTTCGAGGGTAATAGCTACGTATGTTGAAAAAATGAAGATATTAGACTATTTTATGATTGCAAATGGTAAAGAATGTGATTAAAGGCTCTTTTCCTATTTCAAAAGTTTTAGTTTTCGAGGGTAATAGCTACGTATGTTGAAAAAATGAAGATATTAGACTATTTTATGATTGCAAATGGTAAAGAATGTGATTAAAGGCTCTTTTCCTATTTCAAAAGTTTTAGTTTTCGAGGGTAATAGCTACGTATGTTGAAAAAATGAAGATATTAGACTATTTTATGATTGCAAATGGTAAAGAATGTGATTAAAGGCTCTTTTCCTATTTCAAAAGTTTTAGTTTTCGAGGGTAATAGCTACGTATGTTGAAAAAATGAAGATATTAGACTATTTTATGATTGCAAATGGTAAAGAATGTGATTAAAGGCTCTTTTCCTATTTCAAAAGTTTTAGTTTTCGAGGGTAATAGCTACGTATGTTGAAAAAATGAAGATATTAGACTATTTTATGATTGCAAATGGTAAAGAATGTGATTAAAGGCTCTTTTCCTATTTCAAAAGTTTTAGTTTTCGAGGGTAATAGCTACGTATGTTGAAAAAATGAAGATATTAGACTATTTTATGATTGCAAATGGTAAAGAATGTGATTAAAGGCTCTTTTCCTATTTCAAAAGTTTTAGTTTTCGAGGGTAATAGCTACGTATGTTGAAAAAATGAAGATATTAGACTATTTTATGATTGCAAATGGTAAAGAATGTGATTAAAGGCTCTTTTCCTATTTCAAAAGTTTTAGTTTTCGAGGGTAATAGCTACGTATGTTGAAAAAATGAAGATATTAGACTATTTTATGATTGCAAATGGTAAAGAATGTGATTAAAGGCTCTTTTCCTATTTCAAAAGTTTTAGTTTTCGAGGGTAATAGCTACGTATGTTGAAAAAATGAAGATATTAGACTATTTTATGATTGCAAATGGTAAAGAATGTGATTAAAGGCTCTTTTCCTATTTCAAAAGTTTTAGTTTTCGAGGGTAATAGCTACGTATGTGAAAAAATGAAGATATTAGACTATTTTATGATTGCAAATGGTAAAGAATGTGATTAAAGGCTCTTTTCCTATTTCAAAAGTTTTAGTTTTCGAGGGTAATAGCTACGTATGTTGAAAAAATGAAGATATTAGACTATTTTATGATTGCAAATGGTAAAGAATGTGATTAAAGGCTCTTTTCCTATTTCAAAAGTTTTAGTTTTCGAGGGTAATAGCTACGTATGTGAAAAAATGAAGATATTAGACTATTTTATGATTGCAAATGGTAAAGAATGTGATTAAAGGCTCTTTTCCTATTTCAAAAGTTTTAGTTTTCGAGGGTAATAGCTACGTATGTTGAAAAAATGAAGATATTAGACTATTTTATGATTGCAAATGGTAAAGAATGTGATTAAAGGCTCTTTTCCTATTTCAAAAGTTTTAGTTTTCGAGGGTAATAGCTACGTATGTTGAAAAAATGAAGATATTAGACTATTTTATGATTGCAAATGGTAAAGAATGTGATTAAAGGCTCTTTTCCTATTTCAAAAGTTTTAGTTTTCGAGGGTAATAGCTACGTATGTTGAAAAAATGAAGATATTAGACTATTTTATGATTGCAAATGGTAAAGAATGTGATTAAAGGCTCTTTTCCTATTTCAAAAGTTTTAGTTTTCGAGGGTAATAGCTACGTATGTTGAAAAAATGAAGATATTAGACTATTTTATGATTGCAAATGGTAAAGAATGTGATTAAAGGCTCTTTTCCTATTTCAAAAGTTTTAGTTTTCGAGGGTAATAGCTACGTATGTTGAAAAAATGAAGATATTAGACTATTTTATGATTGCAAATGGTAAAGAATGTGATTAAAGGCTCTTTTCCTATTTCAAAAGTTTTAGTTTTCGAGGGTAATAGCTACGTATGTTGAAAAAATGAAGATATTAGACTATTTTATGATTGCAAATGGTAAAGAATGTGATTAAAGGCTCTTTTCCTATTTCAAAAGTTTTAGTTTTCGAGGGTAATAGCTACGTATGTTGAAAAAATGAAGATATTAGACTATTTTATGATTGCAAATGGTAAAGAATGTGATTAAAGGCTCTTTTCCTATTTCAAAAGTTTTAGTTTTCGAGGGTAATAGCTACGTATGTTGAAAAAATGAAGATATTAGACTATTTTATGATTGCAAATGGTAAAGAATGTGATTAAAGGCTCTTTTCCTATTTCAAAAGTTTTAGTTTTCGAGGGTAATAGCTACGTATGTTGAAAAAATGAAGATATTAGACTATTTTATGATTGCAAATGGTAAAGAATGTGATTAAAGGCTCTTTTCCTATTTCAAAAGTTTTAGTTTTCGAGGGTAATAGCTACGTATGTTGAAAAAATGAAGATATTAGACTATTTTATGATTGCAAATGGTAAAGAATGTGATTAAAGGCTCTTTTCCTATTTCAAAAGTTTTAGTTTTCGAGGGTAATAGCTACGTATGTTGAAAAAATGAAGATATTAGACTATTTTATGATTGCAAATGGTAAAGAATGTGATTAAAGGCTCTTTTCCTATTTCAAAAGTTTTAGTTTTCGAGGGTAATAGCTACGTATGTTGAAAAAATGAAGATATTAGACTATTTTATGATTGCAAATGGTAAAGAATGTGATTAAAGGCTCTTTTCCTATTTCAAAAGTTTTAGTTTTCGAGGGTAATAGCTACGTATGTTGAAAAAATGAAGATATTAGACTATTTTATGATTGCAAATGGTAAAGAATGTGATTAAAGGCTCTTTTCCTATTTCAAAAGTTTTAGTTTTCGAGGGTAATAGCTACGTATGTTGAAAAAATGAAGATATTAGACTATTTTATGATTGCAAATGGTAAAGAATGTGATTAAAGGCTCTTTTCCTATTTCAAAAGTTTTAGTTTTCGAGGGTAATAGCTACGTATGTTGAAAAAATGAAGATATTAGACTATTTTATGATTGCAAATGGTAAAGAATGTGATTAAAGGCTCTTTTCCTATTTCAAAAGTTTTAGTTTTCGAGGGTAATAGCTACGTATGTTGAAAAAATGAAGATATTAGACTATTTTATGATTGCAAATGGTAAAGAATGTGATTAAAGGCTCTTTTCCTATTTCAAAAGTTTTAGTTTTCGTGGGTAATAGCTACGTGTGTTGAAAAAATGAAGATATTAGACTATTTTATGATTGCAAATGGTAAAGAATGTGATTAAAGGCTCTTTTCCTATTTCAAAAGTTTTAGTTTTCGAGGGTATAGCTACGTATGTTCAAAAAATGAAGATATTAGACTATTTTATGATTGCAAATGGTAAAGAATGTGATTAAAGGCTCTTTTCCTATGTCAAAAGTTTTAGTTTTCGAAGGTAATAGCTACGTATGCTGAAAAAATGAAGATATTAGACTATTTTATGATTGCAAATGGTAAAGAATGTGATTAAAGGCTCTTTTCCTATTTCAAAAGTTTTAGTTTTCGAGGGTAATAGCTATGTCTGTGGAAAAAATGAAGATATTAGACAATTTTATGACTGCACATAGTAAAGAATGTGATTAAAGGCTCTTTTCCTATGTCAAAAGTTTTAGTTTTCGAGGGTAATAGCTACGTATGTTGAAAAAATGAAGATATTAGACTATTTTATGATTGCAAATGGTAAAGAATGTGATTAAAGGCTCTTTTCCTATGTCAAAAGTTTTAGTTTTTGAGGGTAATAGCTACGTATGTTGAAAAAATGAAGATATTAGACTATTTTATGATTGCAAATGGTAAAGAATGTGATTAAAGAATGTTGATTAAAATGAAGAAATTAACTAAAATAAACAGAAATTATTACGTATATGAGGGGGTTCGCCCACTCGTCAACACCTCGCTCTTTGCGCTAAAGTTTTTTTGTAGTATCAAAAGAGCTTTTTGTTCTAGTTAAATAACCTTGGTGATTCAGGGGTCATTCTAAAAAAAAATTGGAATAAAATTCAAACTTTAGCGTAAAGAGCGAGGTATTAGCGAGAGGGTGAACCCCCCTCATATGCGTAATAATTTCTGTTCGTTTTAAGTGTTAATGTTGCTCCTTACTTTCAGCTAAAAAAACTTGTTTTTTTTATTTATTTCAAAACTAGATTCCTGTGAATGTCGTACTGTGAGCTAGCAATATGAGACGAATGAATATACGAATTAGGTTCTGTTTCAAAATTCAAAAGTTAATACTTTACTTTGAAAATCCCGCAGTTTTTCAATGAACACAAATGTCGATGTCTTTGCATTGCTTGTTTTCTCTTTACAAGCCAGCTGTGCTTACCGTAGGAGGAATAAAACCTTTTAAACTATTATAAGTGAAGTCGCTCGACAGAAAAATTAGATAAATCCTGCACTCCCCAAACCGAAAAAAAATCTAAAACTCAGAAATGGGGGGGGGGATATGGCCCTGCAAAAATTAAGATTTACTATGAAATTGTTTAATAGTTCAAACTTCATTGGAAAAAAGAAAAGTATATTGAGCTATTGACATTCCGGTTTCTCCTAGAAAACCTTTAAATTCCTTAAAGAGGACATACAAATTCTTCGACATTCGACACTGAATGAGTGTATGTTCCGTCATAAATTCTTAAAGGAAATACCAGATAGAGGGTCGACAAGACCCCTTCCTCTTTAAGCTGATCAGGATCAGGTGACAATGTCACCAAATATTGCATATCACTTTTGACGGGGGCATTTTACTTTTCTTTTTTATTTCTGTCAGAAATCTGTTGCATTTAGCGAGAGAATCATTATTTGAGCTTTGAACCTCTTGATATCCATATCAAAGAGCTCCTTGAATTCTTTTTGGATTGTGCTATGGCCAAAACAACTTCAGATACTTAGTCTTACTCTAATTACTTTTTATTCTGTTTTTTGTTCTAGCTTAATCAATAATGCTCAGTATGAGTGCATACGCACTTTACTAAGGAGGTGGAGGACCTTCAATAAGATTCCGGAAGGGAGATTAAGGTTTAAAAATCTTTGTTTAAAGGAATTTCTACATTTAGTCGAAACTGTATTTGTTTTTTCAAGGATGTGTCACCTTTGCACTACGTAAGGCCTCTACTTTGTTTCGTACCGAATCAATTTTCGGTTTTGGTTTCACTGCATTTTTTCTTCACTGAAATTAAAGGTCTTTGACAAGGCTAGAATACGCTCACTTTTCCATTAAAAAAGCTGGCAATCAAACACTTCATGGTAAGGAACTGTATGTTGAAAAAATGAAAATATTAGACAATTTTATGATTGCACATGGTAAAGAATGTGATTAAAGGCTCTTAACCTATTTCAAAAGTTTTAGTTTTCAAGGGTGATAGCTACGTATGTTGAAAAATGAAGATATTAAACTATTTTATGATTGCAAATGGTAAAGAATGTGATTAAAGGCTCTTTTCCTATGTCAAAAGTTTTAGTTTTCGAGGGTAATAGCTACGTATGTTGAAAAAATGAAGATATTAGACTATTTTATGATTGCACACGGTAAAGAATGTGATTAAAGGCACTTTTCCTATTTCAAAAGTTTTAGTTTTCGAGGGCAATAGCTTTGTGTATGGAAAAAATGAAGATATTAGACAATTTTATGATTGCACATGGTAAAGAATGTGATTAAAGGCTCTTTTCCTATTTCAAAAGTTTTAGTTTTCGAGGGTAATAGCTACGTATGTTGAAAAAATGAAGATATTAGACTATTTTATGATTGCAAATGGTTAAGAATGTGATTAAAGGCTCTTTTCCTATTTCAAAAGTTTTAGTTTTCGAGGGTAATGGCTTTGTCTGTGGAAGAAATGAAGATATTAGACAATTTTATGATTGCACATGGTAAAGAATGTGATTAAAGGCTCTTTTCCTATTTCAAAAGTTTTAGTTTTCGAGGGTAATAGCTACGTATGTTGAAAAAATGAAGATATTAGACTATTTTATGATTGCAAATGGTAAAGAATGTGATTAAAGGCTCTTTTCCTATTTCAAAAGATTTAGTTTTCGAGAGTAATAGCTACGTATGTTGAAAAAATGAAGATATTAGACTATTTTATGATTGCAAATGGTAAAGAATGTGATTAAAGGCTCTTTTCCTATGTCAAAAGTTTTAGTTTTCGAGGGTAATAGCTACGTATGTTGAAAAAATGAAGATATTAGACTATTTTATGATTGCAAATGGTAAAGAATGTGATTAAAGGCTCTTTTCCTATTTCAAAAGTTTTAGTTTTCGAGGGTAATAGCTTTGTCTGTGGAAAAAATGAAGATATTAGACTATTTTATGATTGCAAATGGTAAGGAATGTGATTAAAGGCTCTTTTCTATGTCAAAAGTTTAGTTTTCGAGGGTAATAGCTACGTATGTTGAAAAAATGAAGATATTAGACTATTTTATGATTGCAATGGTAAAGAATGTGATTAAAGGCTCTTTTCCTATTCAAAAGTTTTAGTTTTCGAGGGTAATAGCTACGTATGTTGAAAAATGAAGATATTAGACTATTTTATGATTGCAAATGGTAAAGAATGTGATTAAAGGCTCTTTTCCTATTTCAAAAGTTTTAGTTTTCGGGGGTAAGAGCTACGTATGTTGAAAAAATGAAGATATTAGACTATTTTATGATTGCAAATGGTAAAGAATGTGATTAAAGGCTCTTTTCCTATGTCAAAAGTTTTAGTTTTCGAGGGTAATAGCTATGTCTGTGGAAAAAATGAAGATATTAGACTATTTTATGATTGCAAATGGTAAAGAATGTGATTAAAGGCTCTTTTCCTATTTCAAAAGTTTTAGTTTTCGAGGGTAATAGCTACGTATGTTGAAAAAATGAAGATATTAGACTATTTTATGATTGCAAATGGTAAAGAATGTGATTAAAGGCTCTTTTCCTATTTCAAAAGTTTTAGTTTTCGAGGGTAATAGCTACGTATGTTGAAAAAATGAAGATATTAGACTATTTTATGATTGCAAATGGTAAAGAATGTGATTAAAGGCTCTTTTCCTATTCAAAAGTTTTAGTTTTCGAGGGTAATAGCTATGTATGTGAAAAAATGAAGATATTAGACTATTTTATGATTGCAAATGGTAAAGAATGTGATTAAAGGCTCTTTTCCTATTTCAAAAGTTTTAGTTTTCGAGGGTAATAGCTACGTATGTTGAAAAAATGAAGATATTAGACTATTTTATGATTGCAAATGGTAAAGAATGTGATTAAAGGCTCTTTTCCTATTTCAAAAGTTTTAGTTTTCGAGGGTAATAGCTATGTTGTGGAAAAAATGAAGATATTAGACTATTTTATGATTGCAAATGGTAAAGAATGTGATTAAAGGCTCTTTTCCTATTTCAAAAGTTTTAGTTTTCGAGGGTAATAGCTACGTATGTTGAAAAAATGAAGATATTAGACATTTTATGATTGCAAATGGTAAAGAATGTGATTAAAGGCTCTTTTCCTATTTCAAAAGTTTTAGTTTTCGAGGGTAATAGCTACGTAAGTTGAAAAAATGAAGATATTAGACTATTTTATGATTGCAAATGGTAAAGAATGTGATTAAAGGCTCTTTTCCTATTTCAAAAGTTTTAGTTTTCGAGGGTAATAGCTACGTATGTTGAAAAAATGAAGATATTAGACTATTTTATGATTGCAAATGGTAAAGAATGTGATTAAAGGCTCTTTTTCCTATTTCAAAAGTTTTAGTTTTCGAGGGTAATAGCTACGTATGTTGAAAAAATGAAGATATTAGACTATTTTATGATTGCAAATGGTAAAGAATGTGATTAAAGGCTCTTTTCCTATGTCAAAAGTTTTAGTTTTCGAGGGTAATAGCTACGTATGTTGAAAAAATGAAGATATTAGACTATTTTATGATTGCAAATGGTAAAGAATGTGATTAAAGGCTCTTTTCCTATTTCAAAAGTTTTAGTTTTCGAGGGTAATAGCTACGTATGTTGAAAAAATGAAGATATTAGACTATTTTATGATTGCAAATGGTAAAGAATGTGATTAAAGGCTCTTTTCCTTATGTCAAAAGTTTTAGTTTTCGAGGGTAATAGCTACGTATGTTGAAAAAATGAAGATATTAGACTATTCTATGATTGCAAATGGTAAAGAATGTGATTAAAGGCTCTTTTCCTATGTCAAAAGTTTTAGTTTTCGAGGTTAATAGCTACGTATGTTGAAAAAATGAAGATATTAGACTATTTTATGATTGCAAATGGTAAGGAATGTGATTAAAGGCTTTTTCCTATTTCAAAAGTTTTAGTTTTCGAGGGTAATAGCTACGTATGTTGAAAAAATGAAGATATTAGACTATTTTATGATTGCAAATGGTAAAGAATGTGATTAAAGGCTCTTTTCCTATTTCAAAAGTTTTAGTTTTCGAGGGTAATAGCTACGTTTTGTGGAAAAAATGAAGATATTAGACTATTTTATGATTGCAAATGGTAAAGAATGTGATTAAAGGCTCTTTTCCTATTTCAAAAGTTTTAGTTTTCGAGGGTAATAGCTACGTATGTTGAAAAAATGAAGATATTAGACATTTTATGATTGCAAATGGTAAAGAATGTGATTAAAGGCTCTTTTCCTATTTCAAAAGTTTTAGTTTTCGAGGGTAATAGCTACGTATGTTGAAAAAATGAAGATATTAGACTATTTTATGATTGCAAATGGTAAAGAATGTGATTAAAGGCTCTTTTCCTATGTCAAAAGTTTTAGTTTTCGAGAGGTAATAGTACGTATGTTGAAAAAATGAAGATATTAGACTAATTTTATGATTGCACATGGTAAAGAATGTGATTAAAGGCTCTTTTCCTATTCCAAAAGTTTTAGTTTTCGAGGGTAATAGCTACGTATGTTGAAAAAATGAAGATATTAGACTATTTTATGATTGCACATGGTAAAGAATGTGATTAAAGGCTCTTTTCCTATTTCAAGAGTTTTAGTTTTCGAGGGTAATAGCTACGTTTGTTGAAAAAATGAAGATATTAGACTATTTTATGATTGCACATGGTAAAGAATGTGATTAAAGGCTCTTTTCCTATTTCAAAAGTTTTAGTTTTCGAGGGTAATAGCTACGTATGTTGAAAAAATGAAGATATTAGACTATTTTATGATTGCAAATGGTAAAGAATGTGATTAAAGGCTCTTTTGCTATTTCAAAAGTTTTAGTTTTCGAGGGTAATAGCTAGGTCTGTGGAAAAAATGAAGATATTAGACTATTTTATGATTGCAAAAGTTTAATCTTTTCGAGTTTTCGGTAATAGCTACGTATGTTGGAAAAAATGAAGATATTAGACTATTTTATGATTGCAAATGGTAAAGAATGTGATTAAAGGCTCTTTTCCTATTTCAAAAGTTTTAGTTTTCGAGGGTAATAGCTATGTCTGTGGAAAAAATGAAGATATTAGACTATTTTATGATTGCAATGGTAAAGAATGTGATTAAAGGCTCTTTTCCTATTTCAAAAGTTTTAGTTTTCGAGGGTATAGCTACGTATGTTGAAAAAATGAAGATATTAGACTATTTTATGATTGCAAATGGTAAAGAATGTGATTAAAGGCTCTTTTCCTATTTCAAAAGTTTTAGTTTTCGAGGGTAATAGCTACGTATGTTGAAAAAATGAAGATATTAGACTATTTTATGATTGCAAATGGTAAAGAATGTGATTAAAGGCTCTTTTCCTATTTCAAAAGTTTTAGTTTTCGAGGGTAATAGCTACGTATGTTGAAAAAATGAAGATATTAGACTATTTTATGATTGCAAATGGTAAAGAATGTGATTAAAGGCTCTTTCCTATTTCAAAAGTTTTAGTTTTCGAGGGTAATAGCTACGTATGTTGAAAAAATGAAGATATTAGACTATTTTATGATTGCAAATGGTAAAGAATGTGATTAAAGGCTCTTTTCCTATTTCAAAAGTTTTAGTTTTCGAGGGTAATAGCTGCGTATGTTGAAAAAATGAAGATATTAGACTATTTTATGATTGCAAATGGTAAAGAATGTGATTAAAGGCTCTTTTCCTATTTCAAAAGTTTTAGTTTTCGAGGGTAATAGCTACGTATGTTGAAAAAATGAAGATATTAGACTATTTTATGATTGCAAATGGTAAAGAATGTGATTAAAGGCTCTTTTCCTGTTTCAAAAGTTTTAGTTTTCGAGGGTAATAGCTACGTATGTTGAAAAAATGAAGATATTAGACTAATTTTATGATTGCACATGGTAAAGAATGTGATTAAAGGCTCTTTTCCTATTTCAAAAGTTTTAGTTTTCGAGGGTAATAGCTACGTATGTTGAAAAAATGAAGATATTAGACTATTTTATGATTGCAAATGGTAAAGAATGTGATTAAAGGCTCTTTTCCTATGTCAAAAGTTTTAGTTTTCGAGAGTAATAGCTACGTATGTTTGAAAAATGAAGATATTAGACTATTTTATGATTGGAAATGGTAAAGAATGTGATTAAAGGCTCTGTTCCTATTTCAAAAGTTTTAGTTTTCGAGAGTAATAGCTACGTATGTTGAAAAAATGAAGATATTAGACTATTTTATGATTGCACATGGTAAAGAATGTGATTAAAGGCTCTTTTCCTGTTTCAAAAGTTTTAGTTTTCGAGGGTAATAGCTACGTATGTTGAAAAAATGAAGATATTAGACAATTTTATGATTGCACATGGTAAAGAATGTGATTAAAGGCTCTTTTCCTGTTTCAAAAGTTTTAGTTTTCGAGGGTAATAGCTACGTATGTTGAGAAAATGAAGATATTAGACTATTTTATGATTGCAAATGGTAAAAAATGTGATTAAAGGCTCTTTTCCTATGTCAAAAGTTTTAGTTTTCGAGGGTAATAGCTACGTATGTTGAAAAAATGAAGATATTAGACTATTTTATGATTGCACATGGTAAAGAATGTGATTAAAGGCTCTTTTCCTATTTCAAAAGTTTTAGTTTTCGAGGGTAATAGCTACGTATGTTGAAAAAATGAAGATATTAGACTATTTTAAGATTGCACATGGTAAAGAATGTGACTAAAGGCTCTTTTCCTATTTCAAAAGTTTTAGTTTTCGAGGGTAATAGCTATGTCTGTGGAAAAAATGAAGATATTAGACTATTTTATGATTGCACATGGTAAAGAATGTGATTAAAGGCTCTTTTCCTATTTCAAAAGTTTTAGTTTTCGAGGGTAATAGCTACGTATGTTGAAAAAATGAAGATATTAGACTATTTTATGATTGCAAATGGTAAAGAATGTGATTAAAGGCTCTATTCCTATTTCAAAAGTTTTAGTTTTCGAGGGTAATAGCTATGTCTGTCGAAAAAATGAAGATATTAGACAATTTTATGATTGCACATGGTAAAGAATGTGATTAAAGGCTCTTTTCCTATTTCAAAAGTTTTAGTTTTCGAGGGTAATAGCTACGTATGTAAAAAAAAATGAAGATATTAGACTATTTTATGATTGCAAATGGTAAAGAATGTTATTAAAGGCTCTTTTCCTATGTCAAAAGTTTTAGTTTTCGAGGGTAATAGCTACGTATGTTGAAAAAATGAAGATATTAGACTATTTTATGATTGCAAATGGTAAAGAATGTGATTAAAGGCTCTTTTCCTATTTCATTCTTTACCATTTGCAATCATAAAATAGTCTAATATCTTCATTTTTTCAACATACGTAGCTATTACCCTCGAAAACTAAAACTTTTGAAATAGGAAAAGAGCCTTTAATCACATTCTTTACCATTTGCAGTCATAAAATAGTCTAATATCTTCATTTTTTCAACATACGTAGCTATTACCCTCGAAAACTAAAACTTTTGAAATAGGAAAAGAGCCTTTAATCACATTCTTTACCATGTGCAATCATAAAATAGTCTAATATCTTCATTTTTTCAACGTACGTAGCGATTACCCTCGAAAACTAAAACTTTTGAAATAGGAAAAGAGCCTTTAATCACATTCTTTACCATTTGCAATCATAAAATAGTCTAATATCTTCATTTTTTCAACATACGTAGCTATTACCCTCGAAAACTAAAACTTTTGAAATAGGAAAAGAGCCTTTAATCACATTCTTTACCATGTGCAATCATAAAATAGTGTAACATCTTCATTTTTTCCACAGACATAGCTATTACCCTCGAAAACTGATACTTTTGACATAGGAAAAGAGCCTTTAATCACATTCTTTACCATTTGCAATCATAAAATAGACTAATATCTTCATTTTTTCAACATACGTAGCTCTTACCCTCTAAGACTAAAACTTTTGAAATAGGAAAAGAGCCTTTAATCACATTCTTTACCATGTGCAATCATGAAATAGTCTAATATCTTCATTTTTTCCACAGACATAGCTTTTACCCTCGAAAACTAAAACTTTTGACATAGGTAAAGAGCCTTTAATCACATTCTTTACAATTTGCAATCATAAAATAGTCTAATATCTTCATTTTTTCCACAGACCTAGCTATTACCCTCGAAAACTAAAACTTTTGAAATAGGAAAAGAGCCTTTAAACACATTCTTTACCATTTGCAATCATAAAATAGTCTAATATCTTCATTTTTTCAACATACGTAGCTATTACCCTCGAAAAGTAAAACTTTTGAAATAGGAAAAGAGCCTTTAATCACATTCTTTACCATGTGCAATCATAAAATAGTCTAATATCTTCATTTTTTCAACATACGTAGCAATTACCCTCGAAAACTAAAACTTTTGAAATAGGAAAAGAGCCTTTAATCACATTCTTTACCATTTGCAATCATAAAATAGTCTAACATCTTCATTTTTTCAACATACGTAGCTATTACCCTCGAAAACTAAAACTTTTGACATAGGAAAAGAGCCTTTAATCACATTCTTTACCATTTGCAATCATAAAATAGTCTAATATCTTCATTTTTTCAACATACGTAGCTATTACCCTCGAAAACTAAAACTTTTGAAACAGGAAAAGAGCCTTTAATCACATCCTTTACCATGTGCAATCATAAAAATGTCTGATATCTTCATTTTTTCCACAGACATAGCTATTACCCTCGAAAACTAAAACTTTTGACATAGGAAAAGAGCCTTTAATCACATTCTTTACCATTTGCAATCATAAAATAGTCTAATATCTTCATTTTTTCAACATACGTAGCTCTTACCCTCTAAAACTAAAACTTTTGAAATAGGAAAAGAGACTTTAATCATATTCTTTACCATGTGCAATCATAAAATAGTCTAATATCTTCATTTTTTCCACAGACATAGCTATTACCCTCGAAAACTAAAACTTTTGACATAGGTAAAGAGCCTTTAATCACATTCTTTACCATTTGCAATCATAAAATAGTCTAATATCTTCATTTTTTCAACATACGTAGCTATTACCCGCGAAAACTAAAACTTTTGAAATAGGAAAAGAGCCTTTAATCACATTTTTTACCATTTGCAATCATGAAATAGTCTAATATCTTCATTTTATCAACATACGTAGCTCTTACCCTCTAAAACTAAAACTTTTGAAATAGGAAAAGAGCCTTTAATCAGATTCTTTACCATGTGCAATCATAAAATAGTCTAATATCTTCATTTTTTCCACAGACATAGCTATTACCCTCGAAAACTAAAACTTTTGACATAGGAAAAGAGCCTTTAATCACATTCTTTACAATTTGCAATCATAAAATAGTCTAATATCTTCATTTTTTCCACAGACATAGCTATTACCCTCGAAAACTAAAACTTTTGAAATAGGAAAAGAGCCTTTAATCACATTCTTTACCATTTGCAATCATAAAATAGTCTAATATCTTCATTTTTTCAACATACGTAGCTATTACCCGCGAAAACTAAAACTTTTGAAATAGGAAAAGAGCCTTTAATCACATTCTTTACCATTTGCAATCATGAAATAGTCTAATATCTTCATTTTTTCAACATACGTAGCTCTTACCCTCTAAAACTAAAACTTTTGAAATAGGAAAAGAGCCTTTAATCAGATTCTTTACCATGTGCAATCATAAAATAGTCTAATATCTTCATTTTTTCCACAGACATAGCTATTACCCTCGAAAACTAAAACTTTTGACATAGAAAAAGAGCCTTTAATCACATTCTTTACAATTTGCAATCATAAAATAGTCTAATATCTTCATTTTTTCCACAGACATAGCTATTACCCTCGAAAACTAAAACTTTTGAAATAGGAAAAGAGCCTTTAATCACATTCTTTACCATTTGCAATCATAAAATAGTCTAATATCTTCATTTTTTCAACATACGTAGCTATTACCCTCGAAAACTAAAACTTTTGACATAGGAAAAGAGCCTTTAATCACATTCTTTACCATTTGCAATCATAAAATAGTCTAATATCTTCATTTTTTCAACATACGTAGCTATTACCCTCGAAAACTAAAACTTTTGACATAGGAAAAGAGCCTTTAATCACATTCTTTACCACTTGCAATCATAAAATAGTCTAATATCTTCATTTTTTCAACATACGTAGCTATTACCCTCAAAAACTAAAACTTTTGACATAGGAAAAGAGCCATTAATCACATTCATTACCATTTGCAATCATAAAATAGTCTAATATCTTCATTTTTTCAACATACGTAAGCTATTACCCTCGAAAACTAAAACTTTTGAAATAGGAAAAGAGCCTTTAATCACGTTCTTTACCATTCGCAATCATAAAATAGTCTAATATCTTCATTTTTTCAACATACGTAGCTATTACCCCCGAAAACTAAAACTTTTGAAATAGGAAAAGAGCCTTTAATCACATTCTTTACCATTTGCAATCATGAAATAGTCTAATATCTTCATTTTTTCAACATACGTAGCTCTTACCCTCTAAAACTAAAACTTTTGAAATAGGAAAAGAGCCTTTAATCAGATTCTTTACCATGTGCAATCATAAAATAGTCTAATATCTTCATTTTTTCCACAGACATAGCTATTACCCTCGAAAACTAAAACTTTTGAAATAGGAAAAGAGCCTTTAATCACATTCTTTACCATTTGCAATCATAAAATAGTCTAATATCTTCATTTTTTCAACATACGTAGCTATTACCCTCGAAAACTAAAACTTTTGAAATAGGAAAAGAGCCTTTAATCACATTTTTTACCATTTGCAATCATAAAATAGTCTAATATCTTCATTTTTTCAACATACGTAGCTATTACCCTCGAAAACTAAAACTTTTGACATAGGAAAAGAGCCTTTAATCACATTCTTTACCATGTGCAATCATAAAAATGTCTGATATCTTCATTTTTTCAACATACGTAGCTATTACCCTCGAAAACTAAAACATTTGAAATAGGAAAAGAGCCTTTAATCACATTCTTTACCATGTGCAATCATAAAATAGTCTAATATCTTCATTTTTTCAACATACGTAGCTATTACCCTCGAAAACTAAAACTTTTGACATAGGAAAAGAGCTTGCAATCATAAAATAGTCTAATATTTTCATTTTTTCAACATACGTAGCTATTACCCTCGAAAACTAAAACTTTTGACATAGGAAAAGAGCCTTTAATAACATTCTTTACCATTTGCAATCATAAAATAGTCTAATATCTTCATTTTTTCAACATACGTAGCTAATACCCTCGAAAACGAAAACTTTTGAAATAGGAAAAGAGCCTTTAATCACATTCTTTACCATGTGCAATCATAAAATTGTCTAATATCTTCATTTTTTCGACAGACATAGCTATTACCCTCGAAAACTAAAACTTTTGAAATAGGAATAGAGCCTTTAATCACATTCTTTACCATTTGCAATCATAAAATAGTCTAATATCTTCATTTTTTCAACATACGTAGCTATTACCCTCGAAAAGTAAAACTTTTGACATAGGAAAAGAGCCTTTAATCACATTCTTTACCATTTGCAATCATAAAATAGTCTAATATCTTCATTTTTTCAACATACGTAGCTATTACCCTCGAAAACTAAAACTTTTGAAATAGGAAAAGAGCCTTTAATCACATTCTTTACCATTTGCAATCATAAAATAGTCTAATATCTTCATTTTTTCAACATACGTAGCTATTACCCTCGAAAACTAAAACTTTTGAAATAGGAAAAGAGCCTTTAATCACATTCTTTACCATGTGCAATCATAGAATAGTCTAATATCTTAATTTTTTCAACGTACGTAGCGATTACCCTCGAAAACTAAAACTTTTGAAATAGGAAAAGAGCCTTTAATCACATTCTTTACCATTTGCAATCATAAAATAGTCTAATATCTTCATTTTTTCAACATACGTAGCTATTACCCTCGAAAACTAAAACTTTTGAAATAGGAAAAGAGCCTTTAATCACATTCTTTACCATGTGCAATCATAAAATAGTCTAACATCTTCATTTTTTCCACAGACATAGCTATTACCCTCGAAAACTGAAACTTTTGACATAGGAAAAGAGCCTTTAATCACATTCTTTACCATTTGCAATCATAAAATAGTCTAATATCTTCATTTTTTCAACATACGTAGCTCTTACCCTCTAAAACTAAAACTTTTGAAATAGGAAAAGAGCCTTTAATCACATTCTTTACCATGTGCAATCATGAAATAGTCTAATATCTTCATTTTTTCCACAGACATAGCTATTACCCTCGAAAACTAAAACTTTTGACATAGGTAAAGAGCCTTTAATCACATTTTTTACAATTTGCAATCATAAAATAGTCTAATATCTTCATTTTTTCCACAGACCTAGCTATTACCTTCGAAAACTAAAACTTTTGAAATAGGAAAAGAGCCTTTAAACACATTCTTTACCATTTGCAATCATAAAATAGTCTAATATCTTCATTTTTTCAACATACGTAGCTATTACCCTCGAAAATTAAAACTTTTGAAATAGGAAAAGAGCCTTTAATCACATTCTTTATGATGCAATCATAGTCTAATATCTTCATTTTTTCAACATACGTAGCAATTACCCTCGAAAACTAAAACTTTTGAAATAGGAAAAGAGCCTTTAATCACATTCTTTACCATTTGCAATCATAAAATAGTCTAATATCTTCATTTTTTCAACATACGTAGCTATTACCCTCGAAAACTAAAACTTTTGACATAGGAAAAGAGCCTTTAATCACATTCTTTACCATTTGCAATCATAAAATAGTCTAATATCTTCATTTTTTCAACATACGTAGCTATTACCCACGAAAACTAAAACTTTTGAAACCGGAAAAGAGCCTTTAATCACATTCTTTACCATGTGCAATCATAAAATTGTCTAATATCTTCATTTTTTCAACATACGTAGCTATTACCCTCGAAAACTAAAACTTTTGAAACAGGAAAAGAGCCTTTAATAACATTCTTTACCATGTGCAATCATAAAATAGTCTAATATCTTCATTTTTTCAACATACGTAGCTATTACCCTCGAAAACTAAAACTTTTGATATAGGAAAAGAGCCTTTAATCACATTCTTTACCATTTGCAATCATAAAATAGTCTAATATCTTCATTTTTTCAACATACGTAGCTATTACCCTCGAAAACTAAAACTTTTGACATAGGAAAAGAGCCTTTAATCACATTCTTTACCATGTGCAACCATAAAAATGTCTGATATCTTCATTTTTTCAACATATGTAGCTATTATCCTCGAAAACTAAAACATTTGAAATAGGAAAAGAGCCTTTAATCACATTCTTTACCATGTGCAATCATAAAATAGTCTAATATCTTCATTTTTCAACATACGTAGCTATTACCCTCGAAAACTAAAACTTTTGACATAGGAAAAGAGCTTGCAATCAGAAAATAGTCTAATATTTTCATTTTTTCAACATACGTAGCTATTACCCTCGAAAACTAAAACTTTTGAAATAGGAAAAGAGCCTTTAATCACATTCTTTACCATTTGCAATCATAAAATAGTCTATATCTTCATTTTTTCAACATACGTAGCTATTACCCTCGAAAACTAAAACTTTTGACATGGGAAAAGAGCCTTTAATAACATTCTTTACCATTTGCAATCATAAAATAGTCCAATATCTTCATTTTTTCAACATACGTAGCTATTACCCTCGAAAACTAAAACTTTTGAAATAGGAAAAGAGCCTTTAATCACATTCTTTACCATGTGCAATCATAAAATTGTCTAATATCTTCATTTTTTCGACAGACATAGCTATTACCCTCGAAAACTAAAACTTTTGAAATAGGAATAGAGCCT
>NW_027065981.1:0-20090 GCF_032884065.1 Artemia franciscana
GAAAACTAAAACTTTTGACATAGGAAAAGAGCCTTTAATCGCATTCTTTACCATTTGCAATCATAAAATAGTCTAATATCTTCATTTTTCAACATACGTAGCTATTACCCTCGAAAACTAAAACTTTTGAAATAGGAAAAGATCCTTTAATCACATTCTTTACCATTTGCAATCATAAAATAGTCTAACATCTTCATTTTTTCAACATACGTAGCTATTACCCTCGAAAACTAAAACTTTTGACATAGGAAAAGAGCCTTTAATCACATTCTTTACCATTTGCAATGATAAAATAGTCTAATATCTTCATTTCTTCAACATACGTAGCTATTACCCTCGAAAACTAAAACTTTTGAAATAGGAAAAGAGCCTTTAATCACATTCTTTACCTTGTGCAATCATAAAATTGTCTAATATCTTCATTTTGTCAAAATACGTAACTATTACCCTCGAAAACTAAAACTTTTGAAATAGGAAAAGAGCCTTTAATTACATTCTTTACCATTTGCCATCATAAAATAGTCTAATATCTTCATTTTTTCAACATACATAGCTATTACCCTCGAAAACTAAAACTTTTGAAATAGGAAAAGAGTCTTTAATCACATTCTTTACCATATGCAATCATAAAATTGTCTAATATCTTCATTTTTTCAACATACGTAGCTATTACCCTCGAAAACTAAAACTTTTGACATAGGAAAAGACCCTTTAATCACATTCTTTACCATTGGCAATCATAAAATAGTCTAATATCTTCATTGTTTCAACATACGTAGCTATTATCCTAGAAAATTAAAACTTTTGACATAGGAAAAGAGCCTTTAATTACATTCTTTACCATTTGCAATCATAAAATAGTCTAATATCTTCATTTTTTCAACATACGTAGCTATTACCCTCGAAAACTAAAACTTTTGAAATAGGAAAAGAGTCTTTAATCACATTCTTTACCATGTGCAATCATAAAATAGTCTACTATCTTCATTTTTTCAACATACGTAGCTATTGCCCTCGAAAACTTAAACTTTTGAAATAGGAAAAGAGCCTTTAATCACATTCTTTACCATGTGCAATAATAAAATTGTCTAATATCTTCATTTTGTCAAAATACGTAACTATTACCCTCGAAAACTTAAACTTTTGAAATAGGAAAAGAGCCTTTAATCATATTCTTTACCATGTGCAATAATAAAATTGTCTAATATCTTCATTTTTTCCACAGACAAAGCTATTACCCTCGAAAACTAAAACTTTTGACATAGGAAAAGAGCCTTTAATCACACTCTTTACCATGTGCAATCATGAAATAGTCTAATATCTTCATTTTTTCAACAAACGTAGCTATTACCCTCGAAAACTAAAACTTTTGAAATAGAAAAAGAGCCTTTAATCACATTCTTTACCATGTGCAATCATAAAATAGTCTAATATCTTCATTTTTTCAACATACGTAGCTATTACCCTCGAAAACTAAAACTTTTGAAAAAGGAAAAGAGCTTTTAATCACATTCTTTACCATACGTAGCTATTACCCTCGAAAACTTAAACTTTTGAAATAGGAAAAGAGCCTTTAATCACATTCTTTACCATGTGCAATAATAAAATTGTCTAATATCTTCATTTTTTCCACAGACAAAGCTATTACCCTCGAAAACTAAGACTTTTGACATAGGAAAAAAGCCTTTAATCACACTCTTTACCATGTGCAATCATGAAATAGTCTAATATCTTCATTTTTTCAACAAACGTAGCTATTACCCTCGAAAACTAAAACTTTTGAAATAGAAAAAGAGCCTTTAATCACATTCTTTACCATGTGCAATCATAAAATAGTCTAATATCTTCATTTTTTCAACATACGTAGCTATTACCCTCGAAAACTAAAACTTTTGAAAAAGGAAAAGAGCTTTTAATCACATTCTTTACCATGTGCAATAATAAAATAATCTAATATCTTCATTTTTTCAACATACGTAGCTATTACCCTCGAAAACTAAAACTTTTGAAATGGGAAAAGAGCCTTTAATCACATTCTTTACCATTTGCAATGATAAAATAGTCTAATTTCTTCATTTTTTCAACATACGTAGCTTTTATCCTAGAAAACTAAAACTTTTGACATAGGAAAAGAACCTTTAATTAGATTCTTTACCATTTGCAATCATAAAATAGTCTAATATCTTCATTTTTTCAACATACGTAGCTATTACCCTCGAAAACTTAAACTTTTGAAATAGGAAAAGAGCCTTTAATCACATTCTTCACCATTTGCAATCATAAAATAGTCTAATATCTTCTTTTTTTCAACATACTTAGCTATTACCCCCGAAAACTAAAACTTTTGAAATAGGAAAAGAGCCTTTAATCACATTCTTTACCATGTCCAATCATTAAATTGTCTAATATCTTCATTTTTTCAACATACGTAGCTATTACCCTCGAAAACTAAAACTTTTGAAATAGGAAAAGAGCCTTTAATCACATTCTTTACCATGTGCAATCATAAAATAGTCTAATATCTTCATTTTTTCAACATACGTAGCTATTACCCTCGAAAACTAAAACTTTTGGAATAGGAAAAGAGCCTTTAATCACATTCTTTACCATGTGCAATCATAAAATAGTCTAATATCTTCATTTTTCAACATACGTAGCTATTACCCTCGAAAACTAAAACTTTTGGAATAGGAAAAGAGCCTTTAATCACATTCTTTACCATTTGCAATCATAAAATAGTCTAATATCTTCATTTTTTCAACATACGTAGCTATTACCCTCGAAAACTAAAACTTTTGACATAGGAAAAGAGCCTTTAATCACATTCTTTCCCATTTGCAATCATAAAATATTCTAATATCTTCATTTTTTCAACATACGTAGCTATTAGCCGCGAAAACTAAAACTTTTGAAATAGGAAAAGAGCCTTTAATCACATTCTTTACCATTTGCAATCATAAAATAGTCTAATATCTTCTTTTTTCAACATACGTAGCTATTACCCTCGAAAACTAAAACTTTTGAAATAGGAAAAGAGCCTTTAATCACATTCCTTACCATTTGCAATCATAAAATAGTCTAATATCTTCATTTTTCAACATACGTAGCCATTACCCTCGAAAACTAAAACTTTTGAAATAGGAAAAGAGCCTTTAATCACATTCTTTACCATGTGCAATCATAAAATAGTCTAATATCTTCATTTTTTCAACATACGTAGCTATTACCCTCGAAAACTAAAACTTTTGGAATAGGAAAAGAGCCTTTAATCACATTCTTTACCATTTGCAATCATAAAATAGTCTAATATCTTCATTTTTTCAACATACGTAGCTATTACCCTCGAAAACTAAAACTTTTGGAATAGGAAAAGAGCCTTTAATCACATTCTTTACCATTTGCAATCATAAAATAGTCTAATATCTTCATTTTTTCAACATACGTAGCTATTACCCTCGAAAACTAAAACTTTTGACATAGGAAAAGAGCCTTTAATCGCATTCTTTACCATTTGCAATCATAAAATAGTCTAATATCTTCATTTTTTCAACATACGTAGCTATTACCCTCGAAAACTAAAACTTTTGAAATAGGAAAAGATCCTTTAATCACATTCTTTACCATTTGCAATCATAAAATAGTCTAACATCTTCATTTTTTCAACATACGTAGCTATTACTCTCGAAAACTAAAACTTTTGACATAGGAAAAGAGCCTTTAATCACATTCTTTACCATTTGCAATCATAAAATAGTCTAATATCTTCATTTTTTCAACATACGTAGCTATTAGCCGCGAAAACTAAAACTTTTGAAATAGGAAAAGAGCCTTTAATCACATTCTTTACCATTGGCAATCATAAAATAGTCTAATATCTTCATTGTTTCAACATACGTAGCTATTATCCTAGAAAATTAAAACTTTTGACATAGGAAAAGAGCCTTTAATTACATTCTTTACCATTTGCAATCATAAAATAGTCCAATATCTTCATTTTTTCAACATACGTAGCTATTACCCTCGAAAACTAAAACTTTTGAAATAGGAAAAGAGTCTTTAATCACATTCTTTACCATGTGCAATCATAAAATAGTCTACTATCTTCATTTTTTCAACATACGTAGCTATTGCCCTCGAAAACTTAAACTTTTGAAATAGGAAAAGAGCCTTTAATCACATTCTTTACCATGTGCAATAATAAAATTGTCTAATATCTTCATTTTGTCAAAATACGTAACTATTACCCTCGAAAACTTAAACTTTTGAAATAGGAAAAGAGCCTTTAATCATATTCTTTACCATGTGCAATAATAAAATTGTCTAATATCTTCATTTTTTCCACAGACAAAGCTATTACCCTCGAAAACTAAAACTTTTGACATAGGAAAAGAGCCTTTAATCACACTCTTTACCATGTGCAATCATGAAATAGTCTAATATCTTCATTTTTTCAACAAACGTAGCTATTACCCTCGAAAACTAAAACTTTTGAAATAGAAAAAGAGCCTTTAATCACATTCTTTACCATGTGCAATCATAAAATAGTCTAATATCTTCATTTTTTCAACATACGTAGCTATTACCCTCGAAAACTAAAACTTTTGAAAAGGGAAAAGAGCTTTTAATCACATTCTTTACCATACGTAGCTATTACCCTCGAAAATTTAAACTTTTGAAATAGGAAAAGAGCCTTTAATCACATTCTTTACCATGTGCAATAATAAAATTGTCTAATATCTTCATTTTTTCCACAGACAAAGCTATTACCCTCGAAAACTAAAACTTTTGACATAGGAAAAGAGCCTTTAATCACACTCTTTACCATGTGCAATCATGAAATAGTCTAATATCTTCATTTTTTCAACAAACGTAGCTATTACCCTCGAAAACTAAAACTTTTGAAATAGAAAAAGAGCCTTTAATCACATTCTTTACCATGTGCAATCATAAAATAGTCTAATATCTTCATTTTTTCAACATACGTAGCTATTACCCTCGAAAACTAAAACTTTTGAAAAAGGAAAAGAGCTTTTAATCACATTCTTTACCATGTGCAATAATAAAATAATCTAATATCTTCGTTTTTTCAACATACGTAGCTATTACCCTCGAAAACTAAAACTTTTGAAATGGGAAAAGAGCCTTTAATCACATTCTTTACCATTTGCAATGATAAAATAGTCTAATATCTTCATTTTTTCAACATACGTAGCTTTTATCCTAGAAAACTAAAACTTTTGACATAGGAAAAGAACCTTTAATTACATTCTTTACCATTTGCAATCATAAAATAGTCTAATATCTTCATTTTTTCAACATACGTAGCTATTACCCTCGAAAACTTAAACTTTTGAAATAGGAAAAGAGCCTTTAATCACATTCTTCACCATTTGCAATCATAAAATAGTCTAATATCTTCTTTTTTTCAACATACTTAGCTATTACCCCCGAAAACTAAAACTTTTGAAATAGGAAAAGAGCCTTTAATCACATTCTTTACCATGTCCAATCATTAAATTGTCTAATATCTTCATTTTTTCAACATACGTAGCTATTACCCTCGAAAACTAAAACTTTTGAAATAGGAAAAGAGCCTTTAATCACATTCTTTACCATGTGCAATCATAAAATAGTCTAATATCTTCATTTTTTCAACATACGTAGCTATTACCCTCGAAAACTAAAACTTTTGGAATAGGAAAAGAGCCTTTAATCACATTCTTTACCATGTGCAATCATAAAATAGTCTAATATCTTCATTTTTCAACATACGTAGCTATTACCCTCGAAAACTAAAACTTTTGGAATAGGAAAAGAGCCTTTAATCACATTCTTTACCATTTGCAATCATAAAATAGTCTAATATCTTCATTTTTTCAACATACGTAGCTATTACCCTCGAAAACTAAAACTTTTGACATAGGAAAAGAGCCTTTAATCACATTCTTTCCCATTTGCAATCATAAAATATTCTAATATCTTCATTTTTTCAACATACGTAGCTATTAGCCGCGAAAACTAAAACTTTTGAAATAGGAAAAGAGCCTTTAATCACATTCTTTACCATTTGCAATCATAAAATAGTCTAATATCTTCTTTTTTCAACATACGTAGCTATTACCCTCGAAAACTAAAACTTTTGAAATAGGAAAAGAGCCTTTAATCACATTCCTTACCATTTGCAATCATAAAATAGTCTAATATCTTCATTTTTCAACATACGTAGCCATTACCCTCGAAAACTAAAACTTTTGAAATAGGAAAAGAGCCTTTAATCACATTCTTTACCATGTGCAATCATAAAATAGTCTAATATCTTCATTTTTTCAACATACGTAGCTATTACCCTCGAAAACTAAAACTTTTGGAATAGGAAAAGAGCCTTTAATCACATTCTTTACCATTTGCAATCATAAAATAGTCTAATATCTTCATTTTTTCAACATACGTAGCTATTACCCTCGAAAACTAAAACTTTTGGAATAGGAAAAGAGCCTTTAATCACATTCTTTACCATTTGCAATCATAAAATAGTCTAATATCTTCATTTTTTCAACATACGTAGCTATTACCCTCGAAAACTAAAACTTTTGACATAGGAAAAGAGCCTTTAATCGCATTCTTTACCATTTGCATTCATAAAATAGTCTAATATCTTCATTTTTTCAGCATACGTAGCTATTACCCTCGAAAACTAAAACTTTTGAAATAGGAAAAGATCCTTTAATCACATTCTTTACCATTTGCAATCATAAAATAGTCTAACATCTTCATTTTTTCAACATACGTAGCTATTACTCTCGAAAACTAAAAGTTTTGAAATAGGAAAAGAGCCTTTAATCACATTCTTTACCATTTGCAATCATAAAATAGTCTAATATCTTCTTTTTTCAACATACGTAGCTATTACCCTCGAAAACTAAAACTTTTGAAATAGGAAAAGAGCCTTTAATCACATTCCTTACCATTTGCAATCATAAAATAGTCTAATATCTTCATTTTTTCAACATACGTAGCTATTACCCTCGAAAACTAAAACTTTTGAAATAGGAAAAGTGCCTTTAATCACATTCTTTACCATATGCAATCATAAAATAGTCTAATATCTTCATTTTTTCAACATACGTAGCTATTACCCTCGAAAACTAAAACTTTTGGAATAGGAAAAGAGCCTTTAATCACATTCTTTACTATTTGCAATCATAAAATAGTCTAATATCTTCATTTTTTCAACATACGTAGCTATTACCCTCGAAAACTAAAACTTTTGACATAGGAAAAGAGCCTTTAATCGCATTCTTAACCATTTGCAATCATAAAATAGTCTAATATCTTCATTTTTTCAACATACGTAGCTATTACCCTCGAAAACTAAAACTTTTGAAATAGGAAAATATCCTTTAATCACATTCTTTACCATTTGCAATGATAACATAGTCTAATATCTTCATTTCTTCAACATACGTAGCTATTACCCTCGAAAACTAAAACTTTTGAAATAGGAAAAGAGCCTTTAATTA
The DNA here is from genome assembly GCF_032884065.1 of Artemia franciscana. Taxonomy (NCBI): domain Eukaryota; kingdom Metazoa; phylum Arthropoda; class Branchiopoda; order Anostraca; family Artemiidae; genus Artemia; species Artemia franciscana. The sequence continues at coordinate 7,521 of NW_027065981.1, forward strand.
CATTCTTCTTTACCATGTGCAATCGTAATATTGTCTAATATCTTCATTTTTTCCACAGACAAAGCTATTACCCTCGAAAACTAAAACTTTTGACATAGGAAAAGAGCCTTTAATCACATTCTTTACCATTTGTAATCATAAAATAGTCTAATATCTTCATTTTTTCAACATACGTAGCTATTACCCTCGAAAACTAAAACTTTTGAAATAGGAAAAGAGCCTTTAATCACATTCTTCACCATTTGCAATCATAAAATAGTCTAATATCTTCTTTTTTTCAACATACTTAGCTATTACCCCCGAAAACTAAAACTTTTGAAATAGGAAAAGAGCCTTTAATCACATTCTTTACCATGTCCAATCATTAAATTGTCTAATATCTTCATTTTTTCAACATACGTAGCTATTACCCTCGAAAACTAAAACTTTTGAAATAGGAAAAGAGCCTTTAATCACATTCTTTACCATGTGCAATCATAAAATAGTCTAATATCTTCATTTTTTCAACATACGTAGCTATTACCCTCGAAAACTAAAACTTTTGGAATAGGAAAAGAGCCTTTAATCACATTCTTTACCATGTGCAATCATAAAATAGTCTAATATCTTCATTTTTTCAACATACGTAGCTATTACCCTCGAAAACTAAAACTTTTGGAATAGGAAAAGAGCCTTTAATCACATTCTTTACCATTTGCAATCATAAAATAGTCTAATATCTTCATTTTTTCAACATACGTAGCTATTACCCTCGAAAACTAAAACTTTTGACATAGGAAAAGAGCCTTTAATCACATTCTTTACCATTTGCAATCATAAAATAGTCTAATATCTTCATTTTTTTCAAAATACGTAGCTATTAGCCGCGAAAACTAAAACTTTTGAAATAGGAAAAGAGCCTTTAATCACATTCTTTACAATTTGCAATCATAAAATAGTCTAATATCTTCTTTTTTCAACATACGTAGCTATTACCCTCGAAAACTAAAACTTTTGAAATAGGAAAAGAGCCTTTAATCACATTCCTTACCATTTGCAATCATAAAATAGTCTAATATCTTCATTTTTTCAACATACGTAGCTATTACCCTCGAAAACTAAAACTTTTGAAATAGGAAAAGAGCCTTTAATCACATTCTTTACCATGTGCAATCATAAAATAGTCTAATATCTTCATTTTTTCAACATACGTAGCTATTACCCTCGAAAACTAAAACTTTTGGAATAGGAAAAGAGCCTTTAATCACATTCTTTACCATTTGAAATCATAAAATAGTCTAATATCTTCATTTTTTAAACATACGTAGCTATTACCCTCGAAAACTAAAACTTTTGACATAGGAAAAGAGCCTTTAATCGCATTCTTTACCATTTGCAATCATAAAATAGTCTAATATCTTCAGTTTTTCAACATACGTAGCTATTACCCTCGAAAACTAAAACTTTTGAAATAGGAAAAGATCCTTTAATCACATTCTTTACCATTTGCAATGATAAAATAGTCTAATATCTTCATTTCTTCAACATACGTAGCTATTACCCTCGAAAACTAAAACTTTTGAAATAGGAAAAGAGCCTTTAATCACATTCTTTACCATGTGCAATCGTAATATTGTCTAATATCTTCATTTTTTCCACAGACAAAGCTATTACCCTCGAAAACTAAAACTTTTGACATAGGAAAAGAGCCTTTAATCACATTCTTTACAATTTGCAATCATAAAATAGTCTAATATCTTCTTTTTTCAACATACGTAGCTATTACCCTCGAAAACTAAAACTTTTGAAATAGGAAAAGAGCCTTTAATCACATTCCTTACCATTTGCAATCATAAAATAGTCTAATATCTTCATTTTTTCAACATACGTAGCTATTACCCTCGAAAACTAAAACTTTTGAAATAGGAAAAGAGCCTTTAATCACATTCTTTACCATGTGCAATCATAAAATAGTCTAATATCTTCATTTTTTCAACATACGTAGCTATTACCCTCGAAAACTAAAACTTTTGGAATAGGAAAAGAGCCTTTAATCACATTCTTTACCATTTGCAATCATAAAATAGTCTAATATCTTCATTTTTTCAACATACGTAGCTATTACCCTCGAAAACTAAAACTTTTGACATAGGAAAAGAGCCTTTAATCGCATTCTTTACCATTTGCAATCATAAAATAGTCTAATATCTTCATTTTTTCAACATACGTAGCTATTACCCTCGAAAACTAAAACTTTTGAAATAGGAAAAGATCCTTTAATCACATTCTTTACCATTTGCAATCATAAAATAGTCTAACATCTTCATTTTTTCAACATACGTAGCTATTACCCTCGAAAACTAAAACTTTTGACATAGGAAAAGAGCCTTTAATCACATTCTTTACCATTTGCAATGATAAAATAGTCTAATATCTTCATTTCTTCAACATACGTAGCTATTACCCTCGAAAACTAAAACTTTTGAAATAGGAAAAGAGCCTTTAATCACATTCTTTACCATGTGCAATCGTAATATTGTCTAATATCTTCATTTTTTCCACAGACAAAGCTATTACCCTCGAAAACAAAACTTTTGAAATAGGAAAAGAGCCTTTAATCACATTCTTTACCATTTGCAATCATAAAATAGTCTAATATCTTCATTTTTTCAACATACGTAGCTATTACCCTCGAAAACTAAAACTTTTGAAATAGGAAAAGAGCCTTTAATCACATTCTTTACCATTTGCAATCATAAAATAGTCTAATATCTTAATTTTTTCAACATACGTAGCTATTACCCTCGAAAATTAAAACTTTTGAAATAGGAAAAGAGCCTTTAATCACATTCTTTACCATGTGCAATCATAAAATAGTCTAATATCTTCATGTTTTCAACATACGTAGCTATTACCCTCGAAAACTAAAAGTTTTGACATAGGAAAAGAGCCTTTAATCACATTCTTTACCATTTGCAATCATAAAATAGTCTAATATCTTCATTTTTTCAACTTACGTAGCTATTACCCTCGAAAACTAAAACTTTTGAAATAGGAAAGGAGCCTTTAATCACATTCTTTACCATGTGCAATCATAAAATAGTCTAATATCTTCATTTTTTCAAAATACATAGCTATTACCCTCGAAAACTAAAACTTTTGACATAGGAAAAGAGCCTTTAATCACATTCTTTACCATTTGCAATCATAAAATAATCTAATATCTTCATTTTTTCAACATACGTAGCTATTACCCTCGAAAACTAAAATTTTTGAAATAGGAAAAGAGCCTTTAATCACATTCTTTACCATTTGCAATCATAAAATAGTCTAATATCTTCATTTTTTCAACATACGTAGCTATTACTCTCGAAAACTAAAACTTTTGAAATAGGAAAAGAGCCTTTAATCACATTCTTTACCATTTGCAATCATAAAATAGTCTAATATCTTCATTTTTTCAACATACGTAGCTATTACCCTCGAAAACTAAAACTTTTGAAATAGGAAAAGAGCCTTTAATCACATTCTTTACCATTTGCAATCATAAAATAGTCTAACATCTTCATTTTTTCAACATACGTAGCTATTACCCTCGAAAACTAAAACTTTTGACATAGGAAAAGAGCCTTTAATCACATTCTTTACCATTTGCAATCATAAAATAGTCTAATATCTTCATTCTTTCAACATACGTAGCTATTAGCCGCGAAAACTAAAACTTTTGAAATAGGAAAAGAGCCTTTAATCACATTCTTTACCATTTGCAATCATAAAATAGTCTAATATCTTCTTTTTTCAACATACGTAGCTATTACCCTCGAAAACTAAAACTTTTGAAATAGGAAAAGAGCCTTTAATCACATTCTTTGCCATTTGCAATCATAAAATAGTCTAATATCTTCATTTTTTCCACAGACAAAGCTATTACCCTCGAAAACTAAAACTTTTGAAATAGAAAAAGAGCCTTTAATCACATTCTTTACCATTTGCAATCATAAAATAGTCTAATATCTTCATTTTTTCAACATACGTAGCTATTACCCTCGAAAACTAAAACTTTTGAAATAGGAAAAGAGCCTTTAATCACATTCTTTACCATGTGCAATCATAAAATTGTCTAATATCTTCATTTTTTCAAAATACGTAGCTATTACCCTCGAAAACTAAAACTTTTGACATAGGAAAAGAGCCTTTAATCACATTCTTTACCATTTGCAATCATAAAATAGTCTAATATCTTCATTTTTTCAACATACATAGCTATTACCCTCGAAAACTAAAACTTTTGAAATAGGAAAAGAGCCTTTAATCACATTCTTTACCATGTGCAATCATAAAATCGTCTAATATCTTCATTTTTTCAACATACGTAGCTATTACCCTCGAAAACTAAAACTTTTGACATAGGAAAAGAGCCTTTAATCACATTCTTTACCATTTGCAATCATAAAATAGTCTAATATCTTCATTTTTTCAACATACGTAGCTATTACCCTCGAAAACTAAAACTTTTGAAATAGGAAAACAGCCTTTAATCACATTCTTTACCATTTGCAATCATAAAATAGTCTAATATCTTCATTTTTTCAACATACGTAGCTATTACCCTCGAAAACTAAAACTTTTGAAATAGAAAAAGAGCCTTTAATCACATTCTTTACCATGTGCAATCATAAAATAGTCTAATATCTTCATTTTTTCAACATACGTAGCTATTACCCTCGAAAACTAAAACTTTTGAAATAGGAAAAGAGCCTTTAATCACATTCTTTACCATTTGCAATCATAAAATAGTCTAATATCTTCATTTTTTCAACATACGTAGCTATTAACCTCGAAAACTAAAACTTTTGAAATAGGAAAAGAGCCTTTAATCACATTCTTTACCATTTGCAATCATAAAATTGTCTAATATCTTCATTTTTTCAACATACGTAGCTATTACCCTCGAAAACTAAAACTTTTGACATAGGAAAAGAGCCTTTAATCACATTCTTTACCATTTGCAATCATAAAATAGTCTAATATCTTCATTTTTTCAACATACGTAGCTATTATCCTCGAAAACTAAAACTTTTGAAATAAAAGAGCCTTTAATCACATTCTTTACCATTTGCAATCATAAAACAGTCTAATATCTTCATTTTTTCAACATACGTAGCTATTACCCTCGAAAACTAAAACTTTTGACATAGGAAAAGAGCCTTTAATCACATTCTTTACCATTTGCAATCATAAAATAGTCTAATATCTTCATTTTTTCAACATACGTAGCTATTACCCTCGAAAACTAAAACTTCTGAAATAGGAAAAGAGCCTTTAATCACATTCTTTACCATGTGCGATCATAAAATTGTCTAATATCTTCATTTTTTCAACATACGTAGCTATTACCCTCGAAAACTAAAACTTTTGAATAGGAAAAGAGCCTTTAATCACATTCTTTACCATATGCAATCATAAAATAGTCTACTATCTTCATTTTTTCAACATACGTAGCTATTACCCTCGAAAACTAAAACTTTTGAAATAGGAAAAGAGCCTTTAATCACATTCTTTACCATTTGCGTCATAAAATAGTCTAATATCTTCATTTTTTCAACATACGTAGCTATTACCCTCGAAAACTAAAACTTTTGAAATAGGAAAAGAGCCTTTAATCACATTCTTTACCATGTGCAATCATAAAATAGTCTAATATCTTCATTTTTTCAACATACGTAGCTATTACCCTCGAAAACTAAAACTTTTGAAATAGGAAAAGAGCCTTTAATCACATTCTTTACCATTTGCAATCATAAAATAGTCTAATATCTTCATTTTTTCAACATACGTAGCTATTACCCTCGAAAACTAAAACTTTTGAAATAGGAAAAGAGCCTTTAATCACATTCTTTACCATTTGCAATCATAAAATAGTCTAATATCTTCATTTTTTCAACATACGTAGCTATTACCCCCGAAAACTAAAACTTTTGAAATAGGAAAAGAGCCTTTAATCACATTCTTTACCATTTGCAATCATAAAATAGTCTAATATCTTCTTTTTTCAACATACGTAGCTATTACCCTCGAAAACTAAAACTTTTGAAATAGGAAAAGAGCCTTTAATCACATTCTTTACCATTTGCAATCATAAAATAGTCTAATATCTTCATTTTTTCAACATACGTAGCTATTACCCTCGAAAACTAAAACTTTTGAAATAGGAAAAGAGCCTTTAATCACATTCTTTACCATTTGCAATCATAAAATAGTCTAATATCTTCATTTTTTCAACATACGTAGCTATTACCCCCGAAAACTAAAACTTTTGAAATAGGAAAAGAGCCTTTAATCACATTCTTTACCATTTGCAATCATAAAATTGTCTAATATCTTCTTTTTTCAACATACGTAGCTATTACCCTCGAAAACTAAAACTTTTGAAATAGGAAAAGAGCCTTTAATCACATTCTTTACCATTTGCAATCATAAAATAGTCTAATATCTTCATTTTTTCAACATACGTAGCTATTACCCTCGAAAACTAAAACTTTTGAAATAGGAAAAGAGCCTTTAATCACATTCTTTACCATGTGCAATCATAAAATAGTCTAATATCTTCATTTTTTCAACATACGTAGCTATTACCCTCGAAAACTAAAACTTTTGAAATAGGAAAAGAGCCTTTAATCACATTCTTTACCATTTGCAATCATAAAATAGTCTAATATCTTCATTTTTTCAACATACGTAGCTATTACCCTCGAAAACTAAAACTTTTGAAATAGGAAAAGAGCCTTTAATCACATTCTTTACCATTTGCAATCATAAAATAGTCTAATATCTTCATTTTTTCAACATACGTAGCTATTACCCTCGAAAACTAAAACTTTTGAAATAGGAAAAGAGCCTTTAATCACATTCTTTACCATGTGCAATCATAAAATAGTCTAATATCTTCATTTTTTCAACATACGTAGCTATTACCCGCGAAAACTAAAACTTTTGAAATAGGAAAAGAGCCTTTAATCACATTCTTTACCATTTGCAATCATAAAATAGTCTAATATCTTCATTTTTTCAACATACGTAGCTATTACCCTCGAAAACTAAAACTTTTGAAATAGGAAAAGAGCCTTTAATCACATTCTTTACCATGTGCAATCATAAAATTGTCTAATATCTTCATTTTTTCAACATACGTAGCTTTACCCTCGAAAACTAAAACTTTTGAAATAGGAAAAGAGCCTTTAATCACATTCTTTACCATTTGCAATCATAAAATAGTCTAATATCTTCATTTTTTCAACATACGTAACTATTACCCTCGAAAACTAAAACTTCTGAAATAGGAAAAGAGCCTTTAATCACATTCTTTACCATGTGCGATCATAAAATTGTTAATATCTTCATTTTTTCAACATACGTAGCTATTACCCTCGAAAACTAAAACTTTTGAATAGGAAAAGAGCCTTTAATCACATTCTTTACCATGTGCAATCATAAAATAGTCTAATATCTTCATTTTTTCAACATACGTAGCTATTACCCTCGAAAACTAAAACTTTTGAAATAGGAAAAGAGCCTTTAATCACATTCTTTACCATTTGCGTCATAAAATAGTCTAATATCTTCATTTTTTCAACATACGTAGCTATTACCCTCGAAAACTAAAACTTTTGAAAAAGGAAAAGAGCCTTTAATCACATTCTTTACCATGTGCAATCATAAAATAGTCTAATATCTTCATTTTTTCAACATACGTAGCTATTACCCTCGAAAACTAAAACTTTTGAAATAGGAAAAGAGCCTTTAATCACATTCTTTACCATTTGCAAAATCATAAAATAGTCTAATATCTTATTTTTTAACATACGTAGCTATTACCCTCGAAAACTAAAACTTTTGAAATAGGAAAAGAGCCTTTAATCACATTCTTTACCATTTGCAATCATAAAATAGTCTAATATCTTCATTTTTTCAACATACGTAGCTATTACCCCCGAAAACTAAAACTTTTGAAATAGGAAAAGAGCCTTTAATCACATTCTTTACCATTTAATCATAAAATAGTCTAATATCTTCTTTTTTCAACATACGTAGCTATTACCCTCGAAAACTAAAACTTTTGAAATAGGAAAAGAGCCTTTAATCACATTCTTTACCATTTGCAATCATAAAATAGTCTAATATCTTCATTTTTTCAACATACGTAGCTATTACCCTCGAAAACTAAAACTTTTGAAATAGGAAAAGAGCCTTTAATCACATTCTTTACCATTTGCAATCATAAAATAGTCTAATATCTTCATTTTTTCAACATACGTAGCTATTACCCCCGAAAACTAAAACTTTTGAAATAGGAAAAGAGCCTTTAATCACATTCTTTACCATGTGCAATCATAAAATTGTCTAATATCTTCATTTTTTCAACATACGTAGCTATTACCCTCGAAAACTAAAACTTTTGAAATAGGAAAAGAGCCTTTAATCACATTCTTTACCATTTGCAATCATAAAATAGTCTAATATCTTCATTTTTTCAACATACGTAGCTATTACCCTCGAAAACTAAAACTTTTGAAATAGGAAAAGAGCCTTTAATCACATTCTTTACCATTTGCAATCATAAAATAGTCTAATATCTTCATTTTTTCAACATACGTAGCTATTACCCTCGAAAACTAAAACTTTTGAAATAGGAAAAGAGCCTTTAATCACATTCTTTACCATGTGCAATCATAAAATAGTCTAATATCTTCATTTTTTCAACATACGTAGCTATTACCCTCGAAAACTAAAACTTTTGAAATAGGAAAAGAGCCTTTAATCACATTCTTTACCATTTGCAATCATAAAATAGTCTAATATCTTCATTTTTTCAACATACGTAGCTATTACCCGCGAAAACTAAAACTTTTGAAATAGGAAAAGAGCCTTTAATCACATTCTTTACCATTTGCAATCATAGAATAGTCTAATATCTTCATTTTTTCAACATACGTAGCTATTACCCCCGAAAACTAAAACTTTTGAAATAGGAAAAGAGCCTTTAATCACATTCTTTACCATTTGCAATCATAAAATAGTCTAATATCTTCATTTTTTCAACATACGTAGCTATTACCCTCGAAAACTAAAACTTTTGAAATAGGAAAAGAGCCTTTAATCACATTCTTTACCATTTGCAATCATAAAATAGTCTAATATCTTCATTTTTTCAACATACGTAGCTATTACCCTCGAAAACTAAAACTTTTGAAATAGGAAAAGAGCCTTTAATCACATTCTTTACCATTTGCAATCATAAAATAGTCTAATATCTTCATTTTTTCAACATACGTAGCTATTACCCCCGAAAACTAAAACTTTTGAAATAGGAAAAGAGCCTTTAATCACATTCTTTACCATGTGCAATCATAAAATTGTCTAATATCTTCTTTTTTCAACATACGTAGCTATTACCCTCGAAAACTAAAACTTTGAAATAGGAAAAGAGCCTTTAATCACATTCTTTACCATTTGCAATCATAAAATAGTCTATTATCTTCATTTTTTCAACATACGTAGCTATTACCCCTCGAAAACTAAAACTTTTGAAATAGGAAAAGAGCCTTTAATCACATTCTTTACCATTGCAATCATAAAATAGTCTAATATCTTCATTTTTTCAACATACGTAGCTATTACCCCCGAAAACTAAAACTTTTGAAATAGGAAAAGAGCCTTTAATCACATTCTTTACTATGTGCAATCATAAAATTGTCTAATATCTTCTTTTTTCAACATACGTAGCTATTACCCTCGAAAACTAAAACTTCTGAAATAGGAAAAGAGCCTTTAATCACATTCTTTACCATGTGCGATCATAAAATTCTTTAATATCTTCATTTTTTCAACATAGGTAGCTATTACCCTCGAAAACTAAAACTTTTGACAAGGAAAAGAGCCTTTAATCACATTCTTTACCATTTGCAATCATAAAATAGTCTAATATCTTCATTTTTTCAACATACGTAGCTATTAACCTCGAAAACTAAAACTTTTGACATAGGAAAAGAGCCTTTAATCACATTCTTTACCATGTGCAATCATAAAATAGTCTAATATCTTCATTTTTTCAACATACGTAGCTATTACCCTCGAAAACTAAAACTTTTGACATAGGAAAAGAACCTTTAATCACATTCTTTACCATTTGCAATCATAAAATAGTCTAATATCTTCATTTTTCCAACATACGTAGCTATTACCCTCGAAAACTAAAACTTTTGACATAGGAAAAGAGCCTTTAATCACATTCTTTACCATTTGCAATCATAAAAAGTCTTATATCTTCATTTTTTCAACATACGTAGCTATTAACCTCGAAAACTAAAACTTTTGAAATAGGAAAAGAGCCTTTAATCACATTCTTTACCATTTGCAATCATAAATAGTCTAATATCTTCATTTTTTCAACAGACGTAGCTATTACCCTCGAAAACTAAAACTTCTGAAATAGGAAAAGAGCCTTTAATCACATTCTTTACCGTGTGCGATTATAAAATTCTCTAATATCTTCATTTTTTCAACATACGTAGCTATTACCCTCAAAAACTAAAACTTTTGACAAAGGAAAAGAGCCTTTAATCACATTCTTTACCATTTGCAATCATAAAATAGTCTAATATCTTCATTTTTTCAACATACGTAGCTATTATCCTCGAAAACTAAAACTTTTGACATAGGAAAAGAGCCTTTAATCACATTCTTTACCATTTGCAATCATATAATAGTCTAATATCTTCATGTTTTCAACATACGTAGCTATTACCCTCGAAACTAAAACTTTTGACATAGGAAAAGATCCTTTAATCACATTCTTTACCATGTGCAATCATAAAATAGTCTAATATCTTCATTTTTTGAACATACGTAGCCATTACCCTCGAAAACTAAAACTTCTGAAATAGGAAAAGAGCCTCTAATCACATTCTTTACCATGTGCGATCATAAATTGTCTAATATCTTCATTTTTTCAACATACGTAGCCATTACCCTCGTAAACTAAAACTTTTGACATAGGAAAAGAGCCTTTAATCACATTCTTTACCATTTGCAATCATAAAATAGTCTAATATCTTCATTTTTTCAACATACGTAACTATTACCCTCGAAAACTAAAACTTCTGAAATAGGAAAAGAGCCTTTAATCACATTCTTTACCATGTGCGATCATAAAATTGTTTAATATCTTCATTTTTTCAACATACGTAGCTATTACACTCGAAAACTAAAACTTTTGAAAAAGGAAAAGAGCCTTTAATCACATTCTTTACCAGTGCAATCATAAATAGTCTAATATCTTCATTTTTTGAACATACGTAGCTATTACCCTCGAAAACTAAAACTTTGAAACAGGAAAAGAGCCTTTAATCACATCTATACCATTTGCAATCATAAAATAGTCTAATATCTTCATTTTTTAAACATACGTAGCTATTACCCTCGAAAAATAAAACTTTTGAAATAGGAAAACAGCCTTTAATCACATTCTTTACCATTTGCAATCATAAAATAGTCTAATATCTTCATTTTTTCAACATACGTAGCTATTACCCCCCGAAAACTAAAACTTTTGAAATAGAAAAGAGCCTTTAATCACATTCTTTACCATTTAAAATCATAAATAGTCTAATATCTTCATTTTTTCAACATACGTAGCTATTACCCTCGAAAACTAAAACTTTTGAAATAGAAAAAGAGCCTTTAATCACATTCTTTACCATTTGCAATCATAAAATAGTCTAATATCTTCATTTTTTCAACATACGTAGCTATTACCCCCGAAAACTAAAACCTTTGAAATAGGAAAAGAGCCTTTAATCACATTCTTTGCCATTTGCAATCATAAAATTGTCTAATATATTCTTTTTTCAACATACGTAGCTATTACCCTCGAAAACTAAACTTTTGAAATAGGAAAAGAGCCTTTAATCACATTCTTTACCATTTGCAATCATAAAATAGTCTAATATCTTCATTTTTTCAACATATGTAGCTATTGAGCTCGAAAACTAAAACTTTTGAAATAGGAAAAGAGCCTTTAATCACATTCTTTACCATGTGGAATCATAAAATAGTCTAATATCTTCATTTTTCATCATACGTAGCTATTACCCTCGAAAACTAAAACTTTTGACATAGGAAAAGAGTCTTAATCACATTCTTTACCATTTGCAATCATAAAATAGTCTAATATCTTCATTTTTTCAACATACGTAGCTATTACCCTCGAAAACTAAAATTTTTGACATAGGAAAAGAGCCTTTAATCACATTCTTTACCATTTGCAATCATAAAATAGTCTGATATCTTCATTTTTTCAACATACGTAGCTATTACCCTCGAAAACTAAAACTTTTGAAATAGGAAAAGAGCCTTTGATCACATTCTTTACCATGTGCAATCATAAAATTGTCTAATATCTTCATTTTTTCCACAGACAAAGCTATTACCCTCAAAAACTACAACTTTTGAAATAGGAAAAGAGCCTTTAATCACATTCTTTGCCATTTGCAATCATAAAATAGTCTAATATCTTCATTTTTTCAACATACG